>NC_142496.1:13077977-13243602 GCF_965113065.1 Corylus avellana
TCTCTTTGTTAGTGTATATGGGACTTTAGTCCCACATTAATAAGAGAGGGAGCCTTGCTCCCCTCTAGCCTCCTATATAAGGAGGCCTTTACCACCTCTTGTAATACACACCTCTCCACACTCTTCTACTATTCAATACAATGTAGTCTTTAAGTGTGCTTCCGCTCTCTTCCACTCTTCTATTCTCTCCATTATTCTAACATGATATCAGAGCCATTTTCATATGGCCTCCAATAAACGCCTTTGACGTTTTTAGGCGCTCCTTCTGGTGACCTCCCAAATCTGATTGTCGGCTCGCCGCCAAGCGGTTTTCTGCTCATAATCTGGCGCTCCATCTGGCAACCTCCAAATCAGGTCATTGGCGCGCTACTAAGCGGTTTTCTGCTCACAATCCGGTGCTCCCTCTGACGACCCACCAACTCTGGTCGTCTGCACGCCGCCAAGCAGTGTTCAGCTCAAAATCTCTTCCACTCCTTCAAATCTACAGATTTGTGGAAGCTCCGCCACCAACGGCCCTCCGAGCTCCTCTATGCTCCTCTGTGTGATAATCCTAAGTCCCTTTAGGGTATTTTTAGTTGACTCATAGGTTTTAAAAGGGGTTGGCTTAAGTTAACAATGAGAATGGACCACCGAATAAAAAAAGAATATAATAATAATAATAAAGAAAAGGAAAGAAAAAAAAAAATGAATGAAAACCCTAAGCTCGTCGCCTATCCTTTGAAAACCCTTTACATTTTCTCTTCTTTCCCACCTTATTTAACTGTATAAGACAAACCCTAGAAGAGTTAGCCGCTCTCATACTCTTACAGCACACCAAAATTTTCTTAGTGCTCTCTCCTCCTCAGTGTGCGTGTCAGGTATGCTTTCTCTTGCCTCACAATTTTCATTCTCTTCTTCTTATAGATACTTATTTTGAGAGCAGGGTCAAAGTTATTGTTTGTATTATAGCCTTGGTTAGCGTGTTGTCTTGTAGTGGGAAAGAGGGATTGTTTTCTTTTTACTCTACACATGATGCCATTGCCATATCTCACACCTACTTGTCCTTAGAGAAAATAAAGTTATGAGTATGTGCAAAACTTACATTTTTAAAACCAGCCCTCTTGGTTGTCGTTTTAACAGGTTCTATATAGGCACAACAAGGTTTGAAGTATACTTATAAATATATAGAATAAATGAGAGTAATTTTTATAAACAAAATAATTTAAAGTACATTAAGATATATTATATAAATATATGTATATGAATCCCAAGGAATAAAATAATTTCCCCAAATTTTATGGGAAAGCATACCTAAATGCCTACGTAAGTTCATTCTTAATTGATTAGCAAGCCAACTCATAATAGTAATAGAATCCTTTGCTCTGACGTGTATGTATTTCCTTCAGGAAATTAGTTAGCAGTCAGAGGAAATTTTTACTGCAGTCAAGAGGTAAGTGATTTTACTATCCCTTCTAGAAAAATTTTCATGTCATGCTATTTATGCAATTTTGTTTCAAACTGTAAATGATTATTTTATTTATATTCTAGAATTATGCTGGATGCATGACAAGTTTGAGAAAAAAAAAAAACATTGTGAAAATAGTGATGTTTATAAAGAGAATTTTTTAAAAATGATAATAAACCCTCATGCATGATGTCCTACGATGTATCTAGAGATGTACAAAGAAAATACAAGAAATGAGGAACGAATGTTTTAAAATGAGGGCACATGTAGGGAGGAATGTATTTTTTGCCCCAAGAGAAACAAGAGAGAAGCTCAGTAAGGATGCTAAGGATGGAAGCGTGACCGCTGAAAGAAGCTTTGCCAGAAGGTGGTTCCATCATAGTTTTTTTGCCATGTTGAGTGCACCCAGAGTTAATCGACTGGCCAAGGGGACGGGACTGCGGCCACAATATCTCATCCCAAGTTGCAAGGACTGCGCAACCCTAGTATATGGGGATAACAGTATACATGGCCATAGTATGAGACAAAGACTATCAACAATTTTATTGATGATAATATATTTTATGTGCTTTCTGTTTTCTTAAAAATATACTGAGAACATATGTAGTTATGAGTTCCAATTTTCAAAACGGGACAAGGAGTAAAACTACTTATGGTTGTGAATTTTACTTACTAAGCCCATTTGGGCTCATCAGTTTTATTTCTTGTTTCACGTGGTGATCAGGTCGCATTAGGAGGCCGGAATGGGGGCAGGTGTATTTAGGATTCCTTGTGGTTCCATATTAGCCAAGTTAATAAGTGCATTGGCACAGTTTTCTTTCAGAGATTGACGAATTTATTTTAATAAGGATCACTATTATCGTTGTGAGGCATATGTTTGACAAACCTTATGGATCTTTGCGAGTAAGAAAAATGATTAACAAACCTAGCCCTAATAGGCTGGGGATGTTACACTCCGGCAGTTTTTGTCCGAGCCAATCGCGTCGCCACCGTGACTCCTCTCGGCCAAATAACCACCAAAAGTGGTGTCTCGGCTCCAGAATGGTGGATCTGTGCAATCTCAGCCTATTTCGGCATTGCACGTGCCTCCACGCTCCGCCCTCAGAAACTGTCGTCTCTTAAACGCGCCTCCACACGCGGCTGCCGCTCCTCCACGCGCCACAACCTTTGTTGGATCATCGTGGTTTTTGCTCTGTTTGGTAGATTCGTCTCCAGTGGTCTCAAATCTGTCTAGATCGCTGCCATTGGAGCTTTGCTACACCGCCACGCTCCGTCCAAAGGGTCTGCGCGTGGGCTTCACGCACCCACACGCTGCACGCGCCAGCAACCCTACTGGCGTGTGAGATGCATGCACCCCACGCGGCTGCACCCCTAGGGCGTGCACCACACGTGCGAGACATCCCTTTCTCCTTCCCTACTGCCATGTGTCCTTCAGAGGTGCCCCCACATCAGCCTTAGCCCTTTGCCACGTGTCAGTTGCCGAAAAAATTATCATCTGATCCAAGATTTTTGACCCAATCCAACGGGTTAGAACCGGATCATCTTTTCGGGTCAAACCATCCACAATTGGTCCATGGGCTTTCGGATATTTTTGGCCAAAATTAAACCGGCCCACTCTTCAACCCAACCGAGCGGGTTTCAAATCTGGTTCGGACCAATCCATCAGCCTGGACTGGATCCATACAAGCATCAAACCCGATCCAAAACCGGTTCCAACCGGGTCATCGGGCTCAAATTGGATCTCTTCAACTCGGTCCAATATGGGTTCCTAAACCGGGTTACCGGGTCAAGCTCTTCAATCCGATCCAAATTTGTCAACCCGATCCATCAGGTTAGACTCGGTTCATATAATTTTCGGGTCAACCATTTTAATGGTCCATGGGTTTTGGCCATCTTTGGCCCATTTTACCGGCCTAATTTCTTCAAGGCTTTAAGCCCAAATTTTGGAATCCAACCCAATGGATCCAAGGCTTCAGCCCAACCAGCAGCCACCCTCAGCCACTAGCTGCCGCTGCAATCCGACGTCTACCACCTCTGGCCGCCCAAGTTCAGTCAACTTCGGCGACTTTTCCGATGGACCTCAAAAAAAAAAAATATATATATATATATATATATATATCCCTTCTTTTTCCCAAACCTTGAGTTTTAGGGGAGATATTGGAGTACTTGAGAAATCACCCAGATCTATGATTTTCAGCCCAACGGATTAGAACCGGGTTCTGCCGCCTTCTGCTCCGCCGCCTGCCGCCGTCCACCGCCTCCGGACACCTCCGGCAACTTTTCCGGCGAAAGAAAAAAAAAAAATCATGTATTTTGTTTTTCTTGTATTTATTTCCCTGTATTTTTCCTAACCTCAATGTATAAATACATTGAGTTTGAGGGGGGAGGTTAGTGTATATGGGACTTTAGTCCCACATTGATAAGAGAGGGAGCCTTGCTCCCTCTCTAGCCTCCTATATAAGGAGGCCTCTACCACCTCATGTAATACACACCTCTCCACACTCTTCTATTACTCAATACAATGTAGTCCTTAAGTGTGTTTCCGCTCTCTTCCACTCTTCTCTTCTCTCCATTATTCTAACACTCTTGATTCTTAATTTGTTTTTCTTTTCTTTTATTTTTCTTTGGCTGGTCCCACGTTGCTCACTTGTCCTCCAACATTTTCCTCTAACTGCATTGCATTGAAAACTTGGCTTTTTTTCTTTTTCTTTTTCTTTTTATTTTCTTTTTCTTTTTATTTTTTATTTTTTTCATTTCTGCGATTTTGCCAATCCCTACAAAATGTAATTTCTTGCATTAATATATCAAATTAAGTTCAAAATTAATAATTAAACAATATCCCACAATTAAATATAAAATGCAAGCATTAATTAAAAGCAAAACATAGTATGATAATACTTATTTTAATACAAAAAATAAGCACATTTAAGCTATTATCAGCATTCACAGTAAATATTCCAAGTTCCTATCTAAATAATTAGTGTGTTTTTTTTTTTTTTTTTGGTGACATGTGCATACAAGAGGAGGAGAGGGGGATTCAAACTAGTGATCTCTGCTTCATGAGGCGTGGTCCCTAGTTAATTGAGCTACCTCTTGGGGACTTATCGAAATAATTAGTTGGTAAAAGTTCTTGTATTCCTTACAAGCTGTTTGAGCTACCTCTTGGGGACCTATCAAAATAATTAGTTGGGAAATTCTTGTATCCCTTACAAGCTACCACTCCTAAATTTTAGATTTGGGACAATGTTTACTTAAATTATCAAAAAGTACTTATCAATGTCCCCCAAGGCAACCCTCTAAGTTTTTTCCCTTTTATTTTTAATTAATATTTTTAGATTTTTTTTTAAAAATTTTTTATTAAGGGTTTTTTTTTTTTTTTTTTTTTTTTTTTTTTTCATTGGGAGAATATTAAATTGTTTTTAGTAGTTTGAGGAGACATTGTTAATTGAGGTTTAAGATGGGTATGTTGAATTTTTCTTATATAGTTAATCAAACGATTTTTTTTTTTTTTTTTTTTTGAGGAAAACTTCAATTAATCCTCCAGGACTTTCATCACTTTTGTAATCTGCCTCAAAAGTTTAAATATTGTCGATTTAGTGTATTGAACTTCAAAAAATCTGCAAGCTCACTCCTCCCATTAAGGTTTGGGGTTAAATTTGACGGTTAAAAAGTGAAATGACTGTTCATGTAAACTTTATGAAATTAAAAAATTACTCCTAAATTATAATTATTATTTTTTTTTAAAAAAAAATATAGGTGTATTTTGGAAATCTTTTTTAAATCCACCATTGAATACGTAGGGCTCACATGTAGGACTAAAAATCCAATGGTGGATTTGAATCCATTTGAAGAAAATATATATATATATATGGTTAGACAAATGAAGCCTAGCATTTCTCGCTGTTGAAAGGTTGCTTTGTTAGTAGCTAGCTATTTCAGTGAAGATTGAACGATCCTCACCTACGGATAAAATATGCCAAAGGCTGCCGTTTTTTTTTTTTTTTTTTTTTTTCATCAATTAATGTTTTAATTTGTTTGGTATCAAGCATGCCTTCGTTGGCTTTACTAGCTATTAGAAATGGTGTAAAATAAAATATATATTTTTTTCTAATTTTGTATTCATAAAAAATATTCTTATTGAAAATTATGTGGGATTTATTTGTATTAAAAATAAGTATTACAACAACAATATTAGAGATTCCTATTAATTTTCTATTAATGATTTAATAATTAGAATCCACGTTTTCTTGCTATTTTTTTTCTTTCTTTTTTTATACTTCTTTTCATTTTAAACTACTTGTCTGGGAACATAGATTTTAACATGATTTACTTTATATGGATTAAACTAGAATAAAGGGTTTTATGTTTTTATTCATTCGAATGATTTAAGGGATTTTTTTTGTTTTTTTTAAAGAAAAAGAAGCCAAAAATTTATTTATCAGACATTCATACTAATTTTCTTATATTAAAGCTTTAATAATCAAAATCAATGTTTTTTTCTTACTATTTTTTTTTCCCTTTATACTTATTTTGATTTTAAATTAATCATATCATAACTCAATTTTAACATGTTTTAATTTATGTATATTAAACTAAAATTAAGGGTCTTATGTTTTAATTCATTTGATCGTTTTATGGGTTTTTTCCTTTTGTAAGATTTACTCATATTTTCAGGTATTTTTTCAAAGTGCTTTTTATGCTTTTGAAAGAAAAGAAGATTAAAATATATTTGTTTGTTATGCAGAAAATGAATATAAACGCTTGGAGAGCACCTAACATTCCCTAAATGCTTTGGAAACACTAAAGAGATAATTAAGCATTGAATGTGATGCGAGTCACTGGGAGGATTATTTGATTGCATTGATTGAAAGATTTTTTTTTTCTTTTATTTTTTTGTGCATATTTTCTAATGGCTCAAAATTTTATGGATAGGTATCACCTCTATAATATTAAAGATCCTTCCTAACTTTCTATTAATACTTTTATAATCACATGCAATCCAAGTTTTCTGTCTCCTTTTTTTTTTGGGGGGGGGGGGGGGGGGGGTAGGAATAAAGATTTTAACATGTTTTAATTTATATGGATTAAACTAAAATTAAGGGCCTTGTGATAGTAAAATTTTATCCGATTTATACATCTATACAATGTTCTGTGTGTAAATTGTAATTGTGTGTCACTATATTGAGTAATATAATGATGTATAACCTTAAGTATGTCTCTTTATTAACAGACAAATGATATATTTTTTTACTACCTATAATGAAATGTATAATAGAAAATCCAAGTAAAAAAAAAGTTTTAAAATTAAATTATAATGAAGAATCCCGTGTAAAGCATTGATTATGAGCTAGTTATCAATAATACAAGCTTCTTTATATATATATATATATATATGCTCCAAATAATACAACATATTTGTTACATGAATACGTAACGAGGATAGATTATAGGTTCTGAGGGAACCTATACCTTAGATTCAAAGGGAACCCAGACCTTTTAGATTTTTAGGAAACTTAAAAAACTATTTTCAAACTCAAGGTTTGGAATTAATTTTCTGATCCCTTTTTATTAAAATATCATCATTTAAATAGGAAGATTACAATGACTTAGACTTGGAGTAAAACTCCTACACTGGAGATAAACCTAGAAAGATAACTAATGCAATCCTGACTCTAAAATAAATAACTAGATAATTGAAATATAAATAGACACATATCTCTAATCTAAAAATGCTGATAACAAAACTAATCTAAATGAAATCTAATTCATTTTAAATATAAATCTACTGTAATATAATGTCTACTTTATCCCTATGTTACTTCCATAACAACCCTTCCCCCTTAAGGAGACCTTCTCCTCAAGGTCTAGAAATTCTTTTCTTCCAATGTCGCCCCCCATTTTTTTTTTTTTTTTTTTTTTTTTGTCTTTGGCCTTTCATCCTTTTCCTAGGTGGTCGTTCTCTCGGCTGATGCACTTCCATTTTTGCAAGCATGGTGGTCATCAAACACAACCAGAACTGTAAGCGGTGTGTATCGATTCTCAACACACAGGTCTTGTCTTTTTGATCCATCATCTTTGTTTGCATCCATGGAAGTCGTTCTGCTGGTTTCAAGTGGTTGCGGCATGAGGACTTTATTGTTGGTGGTGAGATTTCAACATGGTGAAATGGATCCTGTGGTTTAACAAGGTTGTTGATGTTTTCGGTTGGTTGGAAATCCAGTGATGGCATGGGATACGGTGGTAGCACCATTTGTGGCTGCTCATAGTAATGAAATTCATCATTGTTATCAGCTAAACCATCATCGAATTTGGCAATCAATGCAGACAATTTTTCTTGAATCATCTCATTATTTTCTTCCATCTTCTTCATAAAGCCTTCAACCATAGTCATGAGGTTTCCTAGTTGCTGCTCAAGTCGATCCAGCCCTGGATTCGCCATTGACAAGATCTTGGCTCTGATACCAAATGTTACGTGAATACGTAACGAGAATAGATTATAGGTTCTGAGGGAACCTACACCTTAGATTCAAAGGGAACCCAGACCTTTTAGATTTTGAGGAAACTTAAAAAACCCTTTTCAAACTCAAGGTTTGGAATTAATTTTTTGATCCATTTTTATTAAAATATCATCATTTAAATAGGAAGATTACAATGACTTAGACTTAGAGTAAAACTCCTACACTGGAGATAAACCTAGAAAGATAACTAATGCAATCCTGACTCTAAAATAAATAACTAGATAATTGAAATATAAATAGACACATATCTCTAATCTAAAAATGCTGATAACAAAACTAATCTAAATGAAATCTAATTCATTTTAAATATAAATCTACTGTAATATAATGTCTACTTTATCCCTATGTTACTTCCATAACAATCCTTCTCCCTTAAGGAGACCTTGTCCTCAAGGTCTAGAAATTCTTTTCTTCCAATGTCGCCCCCCATTTTTGTTTTTTTTTTTTTTTTTTTTTTTTTGTCTTTGGCCTTTCATCCTTTTCCTAGGTGGTCGTTCTCTCGGCTGATGCACTTCCATTTTTGCAAGCACGGTGGTCATCAAACACAACCAGAATTGTAACCGATGTGTATCGATTCTCAACACAGGTCTTGTCTTTTTGATCCATCATCTTTGTTTGCATCCATGGAAGTCGTTCTGCTGGTTTCAGGTGGTTGTGGTATGAGGACTTTATTGTTGGTGGTGAGATTTCAACATGGTGAAATGGATCCTGTGGTTTAACAAGTTTGTTGATGTCTTCGGTTGGTTGGAAATCCAGTGATGGCATGGGATACGGTGGTAGCACCATTTGTGGCTGCTCATAGCAATGAAATTCATCGTTGTTATCAGCTAAACCATCATCGAATTTGGCAATCAATGCAGACAATTTTTCTTGAATCATCTCATTATTTTCTTCCATCTTCTTCATAAAGCCTTCAACCATAGTCATGACGTTTCCTAGCTGCTGCTCAAGTCGATCCAGCCCTGGATTCGCCATTGACAAGATCTTGGCTCTGATACCAAATGTTACGTGAATACGTAACGAGAATAGATTATAGGTTCTGAGGGAACCTATACCTTAGATTCAAAGGGAACCCAGACCTTTTAGATTTTGAGGAAACTTAAAAAACCCTTTTCAAACTCAAGGTTTGGAATTAATTTTTTGATCCATTTTTATTAAAATATCATCATTTAAATAAGAAGATTACAATGACTTAGACTTGGAGTAAAACTCCTACACTGGAGATAAACCTAGAAAGATAACTAATGCAATCCTGACTCTAAAATAAATAACTAGATAATTGAAATATAAATAGACACATATCTCTAATCTAAAAATGCTGATAACAAAACTAATCTAAATGAAATCTAATTCATTTTAAATATAAATCTACTGTAATATAATGTCTACTTTATCCCTATGTTACTTCCATAACAATCCTTCTCCCTTAAGGAGACCTTGTCCTCAAGGTCTAGAAATTCTTTTCTTCCAATGTCGCCCCCCATTTTTTCTTTTTTCTTTTTTTTTGTCTTTGGCCTTTCATCCTTTTCCTAGGTGGTCGTTCTCTCGGCTGATGCACTTCCATTTTTGCAAGCATGGTGGTCATCAAACACAACCAGAATTGTAACCGGTGTGTATCGATTCTCAACACAGGTCTTGTCTTTTTGATCCATCATCTTTGTTTGCATCCATGGAAGTCGTTCTGCTGGTTTCAGGTGGTTGTGGTATGAGGACTTTATTGTTGGTGGTGAGATTTCAACATGGTGAAATGGATCCTGTGGTTTAACAAGTTTGTTGATGTCTTCGGTTGGTTGGAAATCCAGTGATGGCATGGGATACGGTGGTAGCACCATTTGTGGCTGCTCATAGCAATGAAATTCATCGTTGTTATCAGCTAAACCATCATCGAATTTGGCAATCAATGCAGACAATTTTTCTTGAATCATCTCATTATTTTCTTCCATCTTCTTCATAAAGCCTTCAACCATAGTCATGACGTTTCCTAGCTGCTGCTCAAGTCGATCCAGCCCTGGATTCGCCATTGACAAGATCTTGGCTCTGATACCAAATGTTACGTGAATACGTAACGAGAATAGATTATAGGTTCTGAGGGAACCTATACCTTAGATTCAAAGGGAACCCAGACCTTTTAGATTTTGAGGAAACTTAAAAAACCCTTTTCAAACTCAAGGTTTGGAATTAATTTTTTGATCCATTTTTATTAAAATATCATCATTTAAATAAGAAGATTACAATGACTTAGACTTGGAGTAAAACTCCTACACTGGAGATAAACCTAGAAAGATAACTAATGCAATCCTGACTCTAAAATAAATAACTAGATAATTGAAATATAAATAGACACATATCTCTAATCTAAAAATGCTGATAACAAAACTAATCTAAATGAAATCTAATTCATTTTAAATATAAATCTACTGTAATATAATGTCTACTTTATCCCTATGTTACTTCCATAACAATCCTTCCCCCTTAAGGAGACCTTGTCCTCAAGGTCTAGAAATTCTTTTCTTCCAATGTCGCCCCCCATTTTTGCATTTTTGCATTTTTTTTTGTCTTTGGCCTTTCATCCTTTTCCTAGGTGGTCGTTCTCTGGGCTGATGCACTTCCATTTTTGCAAGCATGGTGGTCATCAAACACAACCAGAACTGTAACCGGTGTGTATCGATTCTCAACACACAGGTCTTGTCTTTTTGATCCATCATCTTTGTTTGCATCCATGGAAGTCGTTCTGCTCGTTTTAGGTGGTTGCGACATGAGGACTTTATTGTTGGTGGTGAGATTTCAACATGGTGAAATGGATCCTGTGGTTTAACAAGGTTGTTGATGTCTTCGGTTGGTTGGAAATCCAGTGATGGCATGGGATACGGTGGTAGCACCATTTGTGGCTGCTCATAGCAATGAAATTCATCGTTGTTATCAGCTAAGCCATCATCGAATTTGGCAATCAATGCAGACAATTTTTCTTGAATCATCTCATTATTTTCTTCCATATTCTTCATAAAGCCTTCAACCATAGTCATGAGGTTTCCTAGCTGTTGCTCAAGTCTATCCAGCCTTGGATTCGCCATTGACAAGATCTTGGCTCTGATACTAAATGTTACGTGAATACATAACGGGAATAGATTATAGGTTCTGAGGGAACCTAGACCTTTTAGATTTTGAGGAAACCTAAAAAACCCTTTTTAAACTCAAGGTTTGGAATTAATTTTCCGATCCCTTTTTATTAAAATATCATCCTTTAAATAGGAAGATTACAATGACTTAGACTTGGAGTAAAACTCCTACACTGGAAATAAACCTAGAAAGATAACTAATGCAATCCTCACTCTAAAATAAATAACTTGATAATTGAAATACAAATAGACACATGTCTATCTCTAATCTAAAAATACTGATAACAAAACTAATCTAAATGAAATCTACTTCATTTTAAATATAAATGTACTATAATATAATGTCTACTTTATCCCTATTTTACTTCCATAACAATATTTGATTAATGGCCTTACAACACACCATATTTGATAATTGGCCTTATTGTACACAATACAAGCTTTTTTTTTTTTTTTTATGACATGTCTGCATAAGAGGGGGAGGAAGGATTCGAATTATTGACCTCTACTTTACAAGGCGTGGTTCACAGCCGATTGAGCTACTCCTTGGAGACCAATACATGCCTCTTAACACAATGGACATGTATCTTAATTAAGAGGCCTTATTGTTGATAACACAAGCTTTTGATCAAACGATTACGACATATATTATAAGTAGCCTGAATGTTCACACCGAGCTAGCTAGTGCTGGAGCCAGACAAGTGTTGACACAGATGAAAGTGTTGGTGTTGGTGTTGGTGCTAGTGATGGTGTTGGTGATGGTGCCGACGCTGGTGGCAGTGGAGGTAGCGGTGCCAGTGCTGGTGTGGGTACCATTGCTGGTGCCTGTGGCGTTGACGGCTGCGGTGCCGTTGTTAATGCCGGGGCTGGTGCCGTCGCTAGTGTCAGCTTGTTCAAGAATTCGCCATGCACCAGAAGTTGGAATAGCAATAAGAATTACAAGTTACAAGTTAGAATGATCAATAAAGACTTACAAATTCAAATTGGAAGAGTTTGAGTTCAATAAGAATGAGGTAAAAGTAAAACCCTTGATTTATACCTTCAAATTACATGTTGACACGTACTAGCAACATTTAACAAGTAGCAAATATACTCTAGCACACCTAATAATTATCTTAAAACACTTACCGCCACACTATAAACAGGTTAGAATTGAAGGGGTGGGGATGAGCTACCCGAAAGTTATTAGGGCGATTCGACCACCCTCGGTCAAGAGATCTTTGGAGGTGATTGAGCTAACTTTGCATCACAGACTCATATAAACCTTAGAAGTAATTAGAATTACACATACATAACAAGTGAGAATTAATATGGACGATGCATGCACAAATCAAAACAGAGACACTTGTATGTGACAAAAAAAAAAAAAAAAAAAAAAAACCTTATATATATATATATATATATATATATATATATATGCTTCAAAGGCAAATTGTAGATGCATGATTTAGGAAAGATATAAATATTCTAACCTGCTCCTGAAAGAGTCCCATCTCTGTCGCTGCCCACATGCCATGCATAGTAACCGAGCAATCCCTTTCCCCTAGTATATTCAACCTTAGCTCTAATACTCTGAATGTCATTATAACCAATCCAAGTATTCCCAGCACTGAGATAGTCTACAACATATTCGTCACTGTGATCCTGTCTGCGACCTGGGTGTTTCTCTATGAAATACTTGATTTGGTTATAAGGTAAGGTCCCATCTGAGTCATTAATATATATTATATCACTTTGAGCCCGTCCAGCAGCCGGCACAAATATTTCTCAGTTATTTTTATTTACTAGGCGCCACGTGGCGCCATAAAATGGAAGGCCAAGGACTATTTTATTGGCGGGCATAGTTGTTGCAAGCCAAGCACTGATGCCGTTATGCCCACAAGGTGGGGTTTCTGCATTGATTTGTGGACTTTGCAATGCTGCAAAAGGTCCAGTTCTATTCCTAGCCAGAGCGGGGTTATAGAAGTCGTACGCCACTATGTTGATCCAGTCCAACTTCCTTGCAATCTGATTAACGGGATATGTGACTGTGGGCAACATGGACGACATGTAATTGGCCGCTGCAGCTAGAAGCAACCGGTCATTTCCGATCAGCTCGGACTCTTTGTGAACGGCTGCACGCCATTCATCGAGGAGAGAACCAAGGTTGGTCATGTCGGCCGCCGTTGAGGGGTACAACCAGTGGAGGCTAAGGCCATGGAAGTCGTTAGACCTTGCTAGCTTTATTGAGAAATCTATGAATGATTTGTAGGTACTGAGCTAGCTAGCCATTAAAGCAAAGGTAGGGCTAGAGAATCCACCGATGGATAAAAGGGTTTTGACGTTTTTGTTTGTTTTTTACACGGATTGGGTGAAGGTTGAGAACCGCTCCCTATATTCGTCAGGAAAGGTGACTTCATAGGTGTTGGGTTTGACATCCGCAAAGGCAGCAAAAAGATGGGTGAAAAGCTAGGAAGGTATGCTAGGCACCGGGATTGGGAAGTCACTGTGGCAATACCAGTATTCGGCTTTCACTGGGAGAATAGCCGCAAAAGCAATATTAGAGCGAGCCAATGAAGGGAAGGTGATGAGAAATGCTATAATGCATTTTCCCCACCATCTACCCACCATCTCTGCAGCTTGCTCTAGGCTAATAGCTATGAGAATGAGATATTGCTCGGAGTTTTCAGCAAAGAATGCAAGCCTATACATATATAGGTTGCTTGGAGTTTTAAGAAGAGAATGCAAGCCTATATATATATATATAGGCAGAAGGCTTTCCTAGCTTTTACCCCCTCCCTTTTTTCCCTCTTGGAGTAATTTACTTGCTTACTAGCTAATAAAGTATTTGATTGATTAATGTTGGTTGCTCCATTAATCGCCGCCATTGTAGGGTCGGGAATTAAGAATCTGTGGCTAGCGTCACGCTTCCATGGTGTGCATGAGAGGAAATAGTAGGGTCTTTAGACTGTGACGCAATATTGTCAATGATATCAACTCCTGTGTGAACAATAGACCAAACTTCTGTATGATTTACAATTAATGCTTTCAAACATCTTAATTCCTCCCTTCAAGAGGTACAAATTAGATCATTTTGATATTCGGTTAGTTATATTTGATGAGTATTTTTACCATTTTAAGAAGTGAAAAAGACAAAAATACTCATAGAATATAATTAATTAGATACTTTACAGTTCAAATGAAATGAAGAAATCACATTCCGTACAAATACTACTGCATGATAATTAGGAGCTTCTGATTATTAAAGGCATGATGCATTGATAAGTCCAATATAAAGTAGAGAACTTAGCGTCACTAATAAAAGAAATTTCAAACTAAAAACAAAATTATTTTTCCCCATTCAAATTGCTAGTATTGTATTAGAGCTAGTAATGTTACTATTCATACTCATTTATTACACGACGTGATATATTTTAGGTGGATAAGTGTCTGACATGAAAAACCACTTAAAATACTTATTGTATTATCATCTCTAACTAATTAAACGATTGCATCTGAATTAATTTAATATTACATGAACTATAAAAATAGTCAAATAATAAGAAAAGCTAGCTACTTAATTATTAAAACAATCATACACATCTTGATTTCATACAAGATTGATATAGATTAGGAAAATGCAAGAAGTACTACAACTTTTATTACAATTCCGACCTTACAAACTCATGTGGCAATATTTTAATGGTAAAAAATTAAATAACAAAATTTAATTATTTGGTGGCTGATCACGTGATAAGTGTCACATGGACTATCATGTCAGTTTGTAAGGAACTTGTAGCAAAAGTTATAGTACATCTAACAACATTCTTTTGGATAGTATTCAACCCTAAAAGTGGATCACATGAGTAGTTAATTTATCTAATAAGATTCAAGGAGCACAATACTAGCTATAACCCTAACAATTCTAATAAGTTAAATTAATTGAAGCTTAAATATATGGAAAGACCAATGGAGAGCTAGTATGATAATACAAAATGACAAGAAAGAACTAAGAATATAATATAAAATATTTAAGAAATTAAAACTCTTAGTTCATAATCGAATCCAAGATATTTGAGTCTACGGCACCTCTTGGCTATTTGGGGGGCCTAAAAGTTACAAACCGAGTAAATTTTTAGGAAAAATGCAAAATCACTCCCTTCAGTTTACAAGATTTACAATTGGCTCTTTGTGATATGAAAATGAACTTAGAGATCCATGAGATATGCCAAAAAAAAAAAAAAAAAAATTTACTCCCTACAATCAAATTTTGTACACTAATTTATGTCTGTAAGATAATGTATGTTTGCGTAAGAGCTTTAATATTTTGATGATGAAATGAGCTATTGATTGTTAAAATAAAAAATGATTTTGACCAAACTACAGCTTATATAACGACACTTGAATTGAATGATGAATTTTCAACTGAAATTTTGTCTTCAACTCATGACTCATCAGTTTCTATTAGCGAGCTTATCAATGCAAAGGCGTACATGAGGGGAAAGGCGTGTTGAACAGGCCAAACATTTGGAATTTTTTTTTTTTTTTTGCCACATGTCCGCACAAGAGAAAGGATATTCAAACTTGTGACTTTCGCTTTATAAGCCATGGTCCCCAACTGATTGAGTTACTCCTTTATAATGCACCGAAATAAATACATTTATTCAATAAATCGTGTGTTATAAACCAACACCAAATTATAACTAACATTATATATTGTAATCTCATAAAATAAATAAACTGATTTCCCCATAAATAACTTTGATATTATACCCACCTTCCGAATTCCAAATGTTCAAGTATCCCGATCGAATGTTTAATGTATACCCAATGGGTAGTTCGATCGGTTGGAGACTATGTCTCATGAAATGGAGCTGTGAATGTCACTAGTTCGAATCACCATCCTATTTTCCCCTCCCCTTGGTTATGGACATATATAAAAAAAAAAAAAAAAAAAAAAATGGAACGTTTAATGTCGCTCTAGCCAAACGTTCGACATCCCACTTGAATGTTTGATGTTTGCCTAATTGAACGTCCGACATCCCATTGGAACGTTCGAAGTATACCCTGAACATCTGATCATGCCCAAAGAGTTTTTTTTTTTTTTTTTCTTTTTAAGCCATATGAGTCATTCTTTCATTTTTGCATTCCAACAAGTACTCCTAAACTTAGAGGGAGAGAAAGTGGCATTTGGTGGAGTTTCATCCTCAATAAGGTAACACCTTAAAACTATCATAGAGTACATGTCAATAAAGAGTATTATACGTATTAATAATCGTTCGGCAATTCCATGACGTGTGCATCACTGTGCAAGAGGCATTTGATGATGATGCATGCACAATAAATGATATGGTCTACGATAAATTATAGTCATAGCTTGCATATTGTAAATTAATCATATCGACTGTTGTGTGGAAAATACAACAAAAGTCCATAACATTTGCATTGCTTCATTACTAAAGATGTGGCATGTGAAAACCCTTCAATTGCATGATATATATCTAGTAGTACAAGTCTTGCCAAGCTTTTGGTTGTTACAGCTTTTCATTGTTAAATATGTATGGATGATTGAATGAGTCCAAATATATATACGCAGTTGAACATTACTCCACAGCATTAACAACACATGCACTTATATGTATGAACGTTTTCATATGATCATATTTAAATTCACACACTTAAATATGGATTTGTCCATCTCTTATACGAAGATGGATAAGAGATCGGTAAAAATGAAAACAATACACTTCTCATATAATAGAGCTCCTTGTTGGGTCCACAATGTCTCATTGCCCCTATATTATCTTGGTTGAATTCAAGACATTTAACTCTGATATCATGTTAAATTATCACTTGTCTTAAAAACTTAAGTTAATAAAAAGAACTGTGTCAATTTCATCGAGCTGTTAAGTCGAGTCTGTTTACATGATATTCCGATCATCATTATGGGGATGGTAGAGCACCTTTGCTTTCTGATGACTTAAAGTTGAGTGCTTTTTCCTTCCACGACATGATGGAAAGGAAGGGTGGAGAGCAGACATATCATTATGTATCCATCTCTTTTGTTTTTTTAATTTCCTTCATTTTCTTTTTTCCTAATTCCATCCCAGGATACAGTTGATCGCGTATCAGTAGTCTAGTTAAGAATACTTGAAAAAACAAAGATAAACATAAGTGACTTACAGGGACTGTAGTGGCACTTCGATGTCTAAGCTAGTAAGGTGATCTTTGATGAAACAAGAGAATGAGAAGAGAAGAGAACACATATCTAAGGTTCGCAATCTTTTAATAGGATTGTCAGTGATAAGGCTATGTCAAGATCCGGCATGGAAGGTAGTAAATTCTCATGAATGATCAAGCGAGTCGTTTCCTTATAGAGTCAATTCTTCCTTTATAAGGTTAAGTCGGGATACCTTTCCTTCTATAGTCTTTTTATCATAAATCTGTTGGGCAAGTAACTGATGACCAGGAGACTGTCGATTCATGAATCAGCTAGAGGATCAACAGTCAATTAGAGGTCTATAGGTCAGTTCATCCCTTTAGGGGCTACTCAATCCACTTCCTAGTGTGCGCGGGGTGGGGGTATCCATCGGTCGAGGTTCCATCAATTAGCAATCTTTCTATAGAGGTCCATACATGTTGGACCATGTAGTATTTATATCATCACTATCTTTACATAAAAACCTAGAAAAAATAATAAAGAATAATGTTTTCCTTTAAATTTGTTTAAAGAAAATCCCTCCATTATTTTAATCTATTAAAAAATTACAACTTGGTTTATTTTAAATTGCAAGCAGCCTTTGTTCCCAATCGTGCTATCCAGGAAAATTCTATAAGGAAATTTATCATTCATTGCCATTCCCTTGTAAAGTCACACACACGTTGGTGTATATATAGTCATGTATATTGCGGGAATATATCATTGAAAATACAATTCTATCATGGTATCAAAGCCCTGAATCAAGTTCACACTTGTCTCTATTTCCTGTCATGTTTCTTACTCTTTTTTTTTTTTTTTTCTTTTCCTCTTCATTCCCTTTTCTCAATGGCCTCAAACACTGCTGCCTCTACCTTTCCCAATATCACTGTGTTTGTCTCTGTCAAACTTGATGGGCCCAATTACCTTATGTGGCTCAACCAATTTCTCCCTGTTTTACGAAGCAATGATCTTTTGGGCATCGTGGATGGTTCTGAACCGTGCCCCAACCAGTTTCTTCCTGATGATCAAGGAAAGATACAACTACTGTTAATCCTGCCTTTGTCATATGGACAAAGAAGGACCAAAGCCTCTTGAGTTGGATTAATGCCACTCTTACTGAGAAAGTTCTGGCGACTGTGTATGGTGTAAATACCTCCCGCTAAGCTTGGGTCTCCCTTGCCACAAAATTTGCTTTACAATCCCCATGTCGGGTTGCTCAACTCAAACGGCAACTTCAACACCTTCATCAAGGGTCGAAGTCCTGCTCTAAATATCTCCAGTCTGCCAAGGAGTATGCTGACCAACTTGCCATTTCAGGCAAGCCTATTGACGACCAAGACCTGATCTCGTATGTGATTAATGGTCTCAATGTCTCATACGGCCCATTTGTCATATCTCTCTCATTTGCCACTCGAAAAGATAAGATCTCCTTTGAAGAATTCCAAGCTGAACTGCTATCCCATGAGATTTTCTTAGAAAATCAACACAGTTCTATTCCAACAAGTAACACTTCATTTCCTCTTTTTTCTAACAAAAGGCAATCTCCTCCATTTTTCATCAGAAAATCACGTGGCTCACTCTCCTCTTCCCCAAGAAGACATACTCGTCCCCCACATCACATGCAGCAGCCCCGCAAATGATAAATCATTTTCCTCTAGATCACCACCATCTGGAGCTCCTCAGTCGAACTCCGCTACTCCATGTGCTGCTTGCCAGATATGTGGCAAATCCAGTCATCAGGCACTGGATTGTTTCCATCGTATGGACTACACATATCAGGTACGCCACCCACCGCCCCAGTTAGCAGCCATGGTCGCTCAGAACAATGCTCTTGTGGATGATGACTGGTATGCTGACAGTGGAGCAAATGCTCATCTCACGGCTAATTTGGAGAACTTGGCAATACAGCACCCATTCACCGGCAAAGATATGGTGGCAGTAGGTAATGGGTCTAGACTCCAGATTCAAAACACAGGTTCCACTCTTCTTCGCACTCCTCAATCCAAATTTCTCTTAACCCATGTTCTTCATTGTCCTAATGTTGCAGCCAACCTCCTCTCTATTAATAGATTTTGTATAGACAATGATTGCTTTTTTATACTAACTGGCTCCAAATTTTTTATAAAGGACAATCTGACGGGCAAAACACTCCTTGATGGTCCTAGTATCAACGGCCTCTACCCAATAAAATTACAAAATTGTTCTCTCAACAAAGCTCGTTCCTGCATTGCCTTTCTTGGCATGTGTGCATCATTTGATACCTGGCATGCTCGGTTGGGCCATGCTTCCTCTCCAGTCGTCTCTCGTGTCCTCAGCTCCAATAATCTTCCAGTTTCGTCTTCTACAAATAAAAATTCCGTATGTGAATTCTGCCAATATGGGAAATCCAAGAAGCTACCCTTTGCTTCCTCCTTTCGAGTATCATTGTCACCTTTGGAGTTGGTTCACTCCGATGTCTAGACGTCTCCTTCCATCTCCCTCGGTGGCTTTCGCTACTATGTCGTGTTTATTGATGATTTCAGTCTCTTCTCTTGGGTTTATCCTCTTGCTCAAAAATCTGATGTATTTCCTTCCTTTGTAAAATTTAAAGCGCTTGTTGAGAATCAACTTTGTAGTCGAATAAAACAATTTCAAACAGATAATGGAGGTGAATTTGTTTCTAAATCCTTTTCTGACTTTCTTGCTCTCAATGGAATTGTTCATCGCTGTTCTTGCCCACACACAGCACAGCAAAACGGCTTGGCCGAGAGAAAACATCGCCACTTAATGGAGATGGGTCTCTCCCTCCTTGCTCAGTCTCATTTGCCAACTACGTTTTGGGTTGATGCTTTTTTACATTCTGCATATATTATCAACCAGTTGCCCACTCCCCTGTTGTCCAATGACTCCCCATTTTTTAAATTATTTCATCGCTCTCCAGATTACTCGTTACTTCGTATTTTTGGATGTGCTTGTTATCTGCTTTACGACCTTATCTCCCCAACAAATTATCATTTAAAAGCAAGCAATGTATTTTTATTGGGTTTAGTTCTAACCATAGAGGCTACAAGTGTTTTGATCCGGTCTCTCAACGTGTATATCTCTCTCGTCATGTAGTCTTTGACGAGACTTTGTTTCCTGCTCAACACCGTTCTCTCAGCCCCACGTCTCCACAAATACCTATGCCCACTGTGAGTCCTGTTGTAATTCAATTGCCTAATATTTCTTTCCCTTTACCTGCTCCTCCCACGTCACCCCTACCAGCCCTCAATCAAGTTACAGCTGTCCCTTATGTGTCATCACCAACCCATCCCTTTACTGACCCCCTAGTACACCTACTGCCCCCTACTTCTCCCAACATCTCCACGACCACACTACCATCACCGACACAGCCCACTCCTCTCCCATCCCACTCGTCCACTCCCCATGACCCTCCAACCCTCTCCCCTACATTATCTTTCCCTACACCTACGTTTGAATCTGGATTTTCTGACTTAGCACCTACTGCTCAAGTATCTCCCTTGCAGGTGGCGACCTTACCCAATGTTCAAAATCAGGAAATTGCTTCCTTGCAGGAACCTCATCAGATGGTTACACGTTCCAAGACCGGGTCACTCAAGCCCAAACCTTTTGGTGATTACAAGCTTTTTTACTCCACCAAACACCCCCTACGGGCGTTGCAAAGCTCCCTTACTGTGGCTGAACCTTCATGTTTCTCTGATGCTTTTAAATCACCATCTTGGCGTGAAGCAATGAACCAAGAATTTGATGCACTCTTGGCTAACCATACATGTTCGTTATGCCCCCTACCGCCCGGTCGTCATCCAGTTCGGACCAAGTGGGTCTACAAACTCAAACACAAGCCCGATGGTTCCATTGACCGCTACAAAGCACGCTTGGTGGCCAAAGGATTTGATCAAAGGAGAGGTATTGATTACACCGAAACATTCAGCCCCGTCATCAAGCCATCTACTGTCCTGGTCGTTCTTGCCATTGCTGTCCACTATAATTGGCCCATTCGTCAATTGGATATTTTGAATGCCTTCCTTCATAGAAAACTGCAAGAAGATGTTTATATGACCCAACCTCAAGGTTTCGTGCATCCTGAGTTCCCTGGTCATGTTTGTAAATTACACAAAGCCATCTATGGCTTGAAGCAAGCCCCACGTGCTTGGTTTAACAAACTGTCTGATTCCCTCCTTGAGTTTGGGTTTGTCCAGTCTTTGGTTGATAGCTCCTTATTTTTATATCATCAAGGCACAACTCACTTATTTATTTTAATTTATATTGATGATATTTTAGTTACAGGGACTCATGGCTCTGTTATTTCTTCCGTTCTTGACAAGCTTCGAACAGACTTTGCCTTGAAAGACCTTGGAGAGTTAAAATTATTTTTTGGGCATTCAAGTGCAGCGTGACACTTCAAGCATTCACCTACGGCATTCCAAGTATATTGTGGACTTACTGCACAAAGCCAGAATGGTAGGAGCAAAAGCATGTCGTCCACCTTGTGTCTCAGGATCCAAACTCTCCTCCTTGGATGGTAATCCACTTGATAATGTCACTGAATATCAGCAGCTTGTGGGAGGACTTCAATATTGCACATTAACTCGCCTTGAAATAGCCTACTCCGTGAATCAGCTATGCCAGCACCTACACTCTCCAACCTCCAGTCATTGGACAGCCCTCAAACGTGTTCTTCGCTATCTTAAGGGCTTTGTGGATTATGGTCTCTTTTACTCTAAGGGTACTCTCTCTTTGCAGGCCTACTGTGATTCCGATTGGGCGGGGGACCTTGATGATAGGCGGTCTACAACTGGTTTTGGAGTATTCCTTGGTCCTTGCTTGATTTCTTGGTGTGCTAAGAAACAGTCCGTCGTCTCAAAATCCAGCACTGAAGCCGAATATTGGGCTATGGCTATGGTTACTACGGAACTTTATTGGCTGCATATGTTACTGAAGGACCTCCACCTTCCTCTTCTTCATCTGCCTGTAATTCGGTGTGACAACCTTGGTGCTATGGCCCCTGCATCTAATCCTATCTACCATGCCCGAACTAAACACATTGAGGTGGATTACCACTTTATCCGTGAGAAGGTCTTGAACAAAGACATCACTCTCAATTTTATTTCCACCTGTGACCAACCGGCTGATATTTTCACCAAGGGCCTTACCTCTGCCCGTTTCTTGCTCCTACGTGACAAGCTTATGGTCTGTACCCCTCCCATTTGCTTGAGGGGGGCTGTTAGCCCATCTCCACCTGTCGACATGATTACACCTCATCAAGATGCAACTTTCCATCCAGAACAAGACAACACTAAGTCTGCCGAAGATCATGGATATCATCCCATGACTGCAGTGACATCAAGCTACAATAAGGAAGGATCCACAAATATCAATTCTTACCATACTCCTACCATACTGGAAGACAACTATACAAGGAAAGGATAATCAAGCAGTAAAGACAATTTGGTTGTTGAAGGAAAATAGTCAATCAGTTATATAAGGAAATTTATCATTCATTGCCATTCCCTTGTAAAGTCACACACACGTTGTGTATATATAGCCATGTATATTGCAGAAATATATCATTGAAAATACAATTCTATCAAATTCTATAGTGCAGTCTTCCTCCTTTCCAGCTCTGAATCACATAGAAAATTTTGGACTGAAAATTCTGACTGGAGTGATTAAAGAACTGCATCTCATTCCTTCGGGGCCTTATGTCTCGAGTTGTTCTGAGCCTTATTTTATTAAGACTTTGTTAAATCTTTTATAAACAGATAAAATAGGCAGGCTGGGAAGAATGATAGTAGTTTAGAGGAGGTAAGGTAGGCAAGGAAGCAACTCGACTATAAAGGATAGGAGCGACTACTTTATTCTATTATGTCTTTCTCATGATCGTAGACCACCATCCTAGCTAAAGGGATGTTATTTCAGTTCCGAAGAAAGAGAGGTTGAGTTTGAATAATTCTTAGTCGTTGTGATATAGCGTATATAGATATAGATAGATGACTGGACTTGGCTGCCCCCTAAGCCAAGCTGCACTATGTAGCCCCTTTAAAACCATTACCTATCCCGTCCAAAACAACATATACCTCAACAGCAGAAGAAGGAAGTCACCCTCAATGCCCTTCATCTGATCATCTTCTTCTTAGAATAAAGTTTTCCTTTAAATTGGTTTAAAGAAAATTCCTCCATTATTTTAATCTATTAAAAAATTACAACTTGGTTTATTTTAAATAAGATTAGATTATCAGATAAAAAAATGTGTGAGAATACATATTCTAAAGACATTGGTCAACTCAACCGACTGAATTAGAGAATAAGCCTGGATTTTTGACTTTGGGCAGGTGGCCGACAATGTTAAATATAGTGGTCAACAACTCAACACAAGTGGGGCTCTTAACTTTACCTGTTCACTCAAAACCTATGTATAGTTTGTTGGCAATATATGACATTGACTCTGGAGTGGGGGACTTCCTTTTCCCCTGTAAACAAAGTCAATGGTGATAATTATACATATTAAACCCAACTGCCAATAACTCACAAAAATATTGGTTCCTTAGCAGCAATATATTTTGGCCCTTGGCGCTTGTCTATAATAGTTTATAGCTCTGTCCTTGATCTTGACTGCTCTGATAAACCGCCCGTAATAGTTTATAGCTATGTTCTTGACTTTGACAGCCTTGATAAACCGTACTCCTATGACTGCAAATGCATGTGGCCAGTTTGTGGGGATCAGGTTAATCTATGCTCATTGTAGACTTCATTTTCTCCTTGTAGGCAAACAACTTGAATCATTTGCAAAAGTAATAAAGCATGCAGCTGTGGATTCTGTGGTTGATTGAGAATTGATACAGGGTGAAGAGATTATAATATATATAGGGATTCTTGAGTCTTTGTTTTTATGTAGAAAGCAGCTTTAGTCAACCCTACTGACACTTGTAATTAATATGAAATCCATTCAATTACATAGCAGCACAATAATGAGCTCATAGTTCTCTATCACTTTAGGAATTCGCTGGATCAAAAGTCACACAATAGAGAATTCATAATTTAATAATCATGCCATGATCTAAGGAACATGATTCTCTTCATGGTATAGACATCAAACGACGAGGCATTAACCATAATGTTGAATTGGTAAAAGAAAAAGAGAAAAAGAGATCCTTGATTTAAAGAGCTTCCCACTCATTTCATTTGAGAGGTCAGAGGAGTGGGAAGGAAGTGCAATCATTCACCCAACCGCTCCCCCACACAGTCATTCCCATAATATTATTATTTGCCACCTCATACCCACTCTCTCAACTCTCAAACATACCTAGAAAAAAAGCTTCATTACTAAATATGTTCAAACGTCTTCCTCGTTCAACTGTATGATAATGTATGTCTGCTAATTAAGAGGTTTTGATTCTTAAATACATGGATGATGACTGAAATGAGCCCAATGGGTATGGAACTTGTTAATACAGTTTTCCGAGGAGAAATGTGGCACACTCTCCGAGTGGTATCGCGGTGTTCAAGGACGCGTCGGGCCTTCACACAAGAGCAAACAATAGGATTAGAGTCTCCGGTGGTGTTCCGGCCAAGATATTCTGATGCCTAAGTTAGTGATTTGAGAGAGGAGATATAAGCAACAATAAAGCTGGATAGTTAGAGTTACGATTACCTTAGCACTGAGAGGTGACTTGCATTTTATAGGCATGAAAGGAGTTTGATTTCCTGCACGTCTCGGATCCCTATCCCTCAATATCTGTTGTGCAGCTATTTGAGAGAGATAGGGTTTGTTAGCCGCTCTGTGATCTTAGTAGCCTAAGATCATGGATTTGAGGAGTTCAAGAATGAGGTTACACTCACAGCAAAATTGCAACATGTTAAGCTTGTGAGAGTTTTAGAATTTTGCATCGTAAGGAACGAACAAATGCTAATCTATGATACATGCCTAAAAAAAGCTTGTACTTCTATCTCTTTGGTTAGAATCTTTTTAATTTGCTTATACTTAATTAATTGAAGCATCATATTTAGGAACACATGTAACAATTTTTTCTTGATGATCTTATTGATGCAGATCTTGCTAGAAAATCTCTTTTGGATCGGAAAACGAGTTGATATCATCGAAGGGATTACTCAAGGTCTTATATATCTCCAAGAATACTCATGATTTACAATCATTCATTGATCGAGACCTCAAAGCTAGCAACATTTTACTTCGACATCGGAATGAAACCTAAGATTTCAGATGTTGGTATGGCTAAAATTTTCATGAAAGATGAACATGAAGCAAATACAGGCCAAATTGCGATTAATAGTAAGTAATTTAAAGATTGAAGCTTAGTAATTTAAACATTCCAGTCAAATAATTAATATTGCATATATGCAGTGGTTACATTCCTCCTAAATATGTTAAACGAGAATTGTACTCTACCAAATTTGACATTTATAGCTTTGGAGTTCTACTTCTACACATCATAAGTGGGAAGAGGAATACATGTTGTTATGGTGCAAATGAAAATTTAAACCTCCTAGATTACGTAAGTTGTTTTAATCATGATTTTGTTTTTTGTCCTTTTTTGTGTTTTGTGTAATTGCGAATTGAAGTTTGCTGATGATCAGCAAGATTGATATATGATGGTTTCATTTATCTCAGGCATATGAGCTGTGGAAATCAGGCAAAGGCATGGAGTTTATGGATTCATCCCTATATTATACACTTTCATCATGTAAACTAATCAGATGCATGCAAATAGCTCTTTTGTGCGTTCAGGAAAATGCAGCTGATAGGCCATCCATATTGGAGGTTTCTTGAATGGTAAAAAGTGAAATTGCAGCTCTGACAATTCCAAAAGTGCCAACTTTTTCTACAAAAAGAAATGAAGAAGAGGAAAATAAATCTGAGTTACCGCTAGAATTTTTTTTTATTAATGATACCACAATCTCGATAATTAAGCATGGAGGTCTTTCTGCAATAGAGTTTCAGACAGGGTATTTACATGCCTTTCGTATCATTGTAATGACATTTAATTTGGATTACTTTGCGGAAAGCTTATTATAATAGATCTTCCTGGGATCCTTGGAAGGCAGGAAATAACAACATTTTTGGGCTGGACAGGCAATAAACTTAAACAAATTGTGGAAATTGCAGAGCATTTACAGGATCATAAGCATTTAGCTTTCTGAACAGTTACTAGTTTTCAGAAAGATTCATAGATGTAAGTGATAAAGCAAAAGAATTAATAGAATCTAGGACACATTGAGCTTCACCAAAAATTATGTAGAAGCGATTGGTTCAGGAAAAATATTAAAAGAAAAACATTAACTACAACGGTACAAGGTGTTCCATAAAGGAAACTCTTTGACAATGCAACGGTAACACTGGATCGTATAGGAAAGCTCATAATACAAAGGGAAATATCTTTTCTTGTAGCAGGTCCGCACGTCCATAGCAGCATTAATGCCTTCAATGGTAACTTTAGCATATATAGAAATATCTTCACACATCCACACCTGTAATGGCGTAGCTACACCATATACCATATACCATATAGAATATGATCTTATCTAGGCCCGATATGGAAAGTCTTCAATGGTACTAAGAAGAGGAGTATCCCTCAGCCAACGCTACTGCTTAATTTCAATGATTTTAAATTTGTAAAATAAAAATATGGAAAATGAAATAGACTATGTCAATTTCATTTAAACGTACATGATGTCACATAAATCAAGATTTCAAATGGGGTGACACCAAAGAGAGCAGCTGTTGTGTGGTCGTTGTACAAAAGTCAACTTTTGTGCAAACCACTCAGCATCTGACACATCATCTATTTTATAAAATTGCAAGAAAAATGCATGTTTGCAAAGTATAGCCACCGTCAGTCTCCGCCAACCGCTGCTAGCCTCCTCCGATCAAATCGAACCACCGCCAACGCCTAGCCTCCTCTGCCCACCACCCAACTAGATCTCTCTCCCTCACTCTCTCAGCCGGCATGGGTGGCCGCGGGGTGGCACGCGGCCACCCCCAGATCTCGTTGGGGGTGGCCCGTGGGCCCCCCAAGCCACAGGGGGTGGCTCACGGCCACCCCCAGGCCACAGGGGGACTCGCGGTGAACTGCCCGCACCTCCCTCTGCCACCCTCTATATTTATTTTTTTTAAAAAAAAATTAATAAAATCTTATATAATCAGGTGTATGTGTTTATTTTTTCTAAGAGTGTTCTAACTGATGTGGCAACCAATGAATGGTTTGCACATGTTGGGTGGTCCCTCTTTATGTGGGGACCAACCCACGTGGCAAACACAAAGGGTTTCAAACCTTTGTGTGCTATATATATATATAAGATGTGAGACAAAAGAAAAAGTGAAAAAGAAAGAAGAGTGCGGCGCGTAGGAGAAGAAAGAATAGTGCGGCACAGGGAGAGAAAAAGAAAAAGAAGAAAAAAAAAGGTTAGGCTTTCTTCACATCTGTCAGAGATTGGAAGGTCGTTTGTGGTTCGATCTTGATGCAATTTTAGAGTGTTGCTCCTGACGACGAGTGCTACGTATTGACTGGTGTCGATCGTTGGAATTCCTCTCCAATCGCTTGGTTGCTAGTACCTACTTGGTGAGATCTTTCTTTATTATTGTTGAAATCCACTTTAGGGTGATGAATTTATGTTTAATCCAAGAATGCATGTATTCTTGATGTGGTGATAACCTCTAGATATTTCTCTAGGGAAGACAAATTGTAAACTCATTATTGTTGATAGTGGAAGATTTAACTGGACTAGGTCCCATGGTTTTTACCTTCGCATTGGAGGGTTTTCCACGTAAAAATCTTGGTGTCTTGCTTGTGGGTTTGCTTGATTATTATTTTGCTATTGTGTTACTGTTTAATTTGCACAAAGAGGGGTAAATTAATTCCGCTGAGCATCTGAAATTGGTGTTCACCCCTAACAAAGTGGTATCAGAGCCTTTGGTTCATTGTTCGTGTGGAGTTCTTGTGTGAATTAAATGGAAGAGTCATCTAATAGCATGGTTAAACTCACAGCTTCCAATTATTCAATTTGGAAGACTAGGATGGAAGATATTTTGTATTGCAAGGAATTGTTTGACCCCATTGAGTTGAAAGGTGTCAAACCAGTTGCTGTAACCAACGATGATTGGAAGAAATTAAATAGGAAAGCCGTTGGATATATCAAGCAGTGGGTTGATCAAAGTGTCTTTCATCACGTAGCTAAAGAAGTTGATGCTTATGGTCTTTGGCAGAAGTTAGAGAGTCTTTATGAACGAAAGACTGCTCAAAACAAAGCCTTTGTGATAGGAAGGCTTGTGAATTTGAAGTACAAAGATGGGCATAGTGTTACGGAGCATCTGAGTAATTTTCAGGGAATGTTGAACGAGTTGTCTACCATGAAACTTGCACTAGATGATGAGGTGCAAGCATTACTTGTGTTGAGTTCTTTGCCAGACAGTTGGAAAACGTTGGTGGTGTCACTCAGTAATTTGGCTCCCAATGGTGTGATAACTATGGGTATGATAAAAGACAGCATGTTCAATGAAGAGGCAAGAAGGAAAGAGCAAGGAATTTCTTCTCATTCAGAGGCACTTGTTATAGAAAGGCGGGGGAGAAGTAAAAACAGAAAACCTCACAGGTATGACAGTCGTGACAAGTCAAGAGGAAAGTCCTATTCAAAAATGGACATAAAATGTTTTCACTGTGGCAAGCCTGGGCATATAAGAAGAGATTGCAGAAAGTTTAAGAGGGAACAGTTGAAAGGAAAAGACGAAGAACGTCAAGAAGAAAAAGACACTGCAGCAGTTGCATCTGATAGTGATGTGGTATTTGCTTTTGATGAAGCTTATGCTAATCTCGCATGTGATGAATCTACGTGGGTAGTTGATACAGCAGCATCTTTCCATATTACTCCATATAGAGATTTCTTCTCTTCCTACACCAGTGGAGATTTTGGTTGGGTTAGGATGGGAAATGAAGCAAAGTGTAAAGTTGTGGGCATGGGAGATATACAGCTAGAAACCAGCATTGGGTGCAAATTGATTCTCAAGGATGTTAGGCATGTTCCTGAAATGCGCTTCAACTTGATTTCTATTGGGAAACTTGATGATGAAGGCTACCACAATTACCTTGGAGGTGGACAGTGGAAACTGAGCAAGGGTTCTCTTATCTTAGCTAGGGGAAAGAAGACTAACACTTTCTACAAGACAGCTAGAAGAATAGTCAAGGGAGATGCGATTGTTGTTGAGAATGAAAACTCCACTGAGCTATGGCACAAGAGGCTTGGTCACATGAGTGAGAAGGGACTTCAGATTCTTGCCAAGGAACAACTCCTACCTAATAATAAAGGTAGGTCACTAACACCCTGTACTCATTGTCTTGTTGGAAAACAAAGAAGAGTTTCTTTTCAAAAATCTTCTTCATCAAGAAAGTCTAATATTCTTGATTTAGTTCACACTGATGTCTGCACTATGAACACTAAAACTCTAGGTGGTGCACTTTATTATGTGACTTTTATTGATGACCACTCTAGAAAGGTATGGGTGTTTGCTTTGAAAACCAAAGATCAAGTATTGGGTATGTTCAAAGTCTTTCATATGAAGGTTGAAAGAGAAACTGGAAGGCAGTTAAAATGCGTCCGTGTAGACAATGGTGGTGAATACAGAGGACCGTTTGAAGAGTATTGTAAAAGCCATGGGATCAGACTTGAGAAAACTGTACCCAAGACTCCGCAGCATAATGGAGTAGCAGAGAGAATGAACAGAACCATCTGTGAGAGAATCAGGTGTATGCTGTCTCATGCAAAATTGCCTAAACATTTTTGGGGTGAGGCAATGAGGACAGCAGTTGACTTGATAAATCTTTCTCCTTCAGTTCCTTTGGATGGTGACATTCCTCAAAGGGTTTGGACAGGGAAAGATGTTTCTTTTAAGCACTTGAGAGTGTTTGGTTGCAGGGCATTCGTCCATATTCCTAGAGATGAGAGGTTAAAGCTTGATAGCAAAGTCAAGCAATGTATCTTCATGGGTTATGGGCATGAGGAGTTTGGTTACAGATTGTGGGATCCAGTTAATAAGAAAATCATACGAAGCAGAGATGTCGTATTCTTTGAAGATCAAACCATTGAAGACTTGGATCAGAAAAAGGCAGAGTCTCTCAATGAATACCGTGTTGATTTGGATCCAGTTATTCCTCCTTGTGTGATGCATGATGAACACATGGGAGATGTACAAGAAGAACAGGTTGATACAGTTGGTGAAAATGGTGAGCCTACAATTGATAGTGTGGAGTCAGAAGAGCATCTAGAGCAAGCTTCTTCAGAACCAGCCGCTGAGATTCAGTTGAGGAGATCTACTAGAGACCGACAGCCTTCCAGAAAATATTCAGTTAATGAGTATGTGTTACTTTCTGATGGGGGAGAGCCAGAAAGTTATCAAGAGGTTATGCTACATGACCAGAAAAATCAATGGTTAGAAGCCATGCAAGACGAGATGAAATCCTTGCATGAGAATCATACATATGATTTGGTAGAACTGCCTAAGGGCAAGAGAGCACTCAAGAATAAATGGGTGTTCAGATGCAAGATTGAACCAAACAGATCACAGCCAAGGTACAAGGCGCGACTAGTTGTAAAGGGGTTCGATCAAAAGAAGGGCATTGATTTTGATGAAATTTTCTCACCCGTGGTAAAGATGTCTTCTATCAGAATTGTTTTGAGTTTGGCTGCCAAAATGAATTTGGAGATCGAACAGCTTGATGTGAAGACTGCTTTCCTTCATGGTGACTTGGAGGAGAAAATTTATATGGAGCAACCAGAGGGATTCACAGCTAAAGGCAAAGAACACTTAGTGTGTCGGTTGAAAAAGAGCTTGTACGGACTCAAGCAGGCACCGAGACAGTGGTATAAGAAGTTTGATTCTTTTATGGCTGATCATGGGTATGAGAGAACTATAGCAGATCATTGTGTGTTTGTGAAGAAATTCTCTGATGGAGAATTTATTATTCTCTTGTTGTATGTGGACGACATGTTGATTGTTTGTCGTGACACTAGTAAAATTGACAGACTGAAGAAAGAATTGAGTAAGTCCTTTGCTATGAAGAACTTAGGACCCGCAAAGCATATCCTTGGTATGAAGATCTTTCGTGATAGGAAGAAAGGAAAATTGTGGCTATCACAAGAGAGTTATATCGAGAAGGTATTGGACAGATTCAACATGAGCAAGGCAAAACTGGTGAGCTCTACACTTGCAGGTCATTTGAAGCTGAGTTCAAAGCAAAGTCCTACAAGTGAGAAAGAAAAAGATGAAATGAAGAAAGTGCCTTACGCATCAGCCGTGGGTAGCTTGACGTACGCCATGGTGTGTACGAGGCCTGATATCGCTCATGCAGTTGGAGTTGTCAGTCGATTCCTTTCTAATCCTGGCAAAGAACATTGGGCAGCTGTGAAATGGATTCTCAGGTATCTCAGAGGTACTTCGAGAGTATGTTTGTGCTGCGGCAGTGGTCAACAGGTGCTTGATGGGTTTACAGATGCAGATATGGCTGGGGATATTGATTCTAGAAAATCTACTTCAGGGTACCTGATTACTTATTCAGGGGGAGCAGTGTCATGGCAGTCCAGATTGCAGAAGTGTGTTGCTTTGTCTACCACAGAGGCAGAGTACATTGCTATCACTGAAGCGGCTAAAGAATTGTTATGGATGAAAAAGTTCTTACAAGAACTGGGTTTACAGCAAGAGAGGTATGTGCTTTATTGTGACAGTCAGAGTGCCATCCATCTCAGTAAGAATTCAACTTTTCATTCAAGATCGAAACATATCGATGTTAAGTGTCATTGGATTCGTGATGCACTGGAGGATAAGCTGTTACAGATTGAGAAAATCCTTACTGATGATAATGGGTCAGATATGATGTCAAAATCGTTGTCTATGCAAAAGCTTGAAATTTGCAGAAGCGCGGCGGGCTTGGTGGAGCCCCCCACATAGTCGGGAGGGGGAGATTTGTTGGGTGGTCCCTCTTTATGTGGGGACCAACCCACGTGGCAAGCACAAAGGGTTTCAAACCTTTGTGTGCTATATATATATATAAAATGTGAGACAAAAGAAAAAGTGAAAAAGAAAGAAGAGTGCGGCGCGCAGGAGAAGAAAGAATAGTGCGGCGCAGGGAGAGAAAAAGAAAAAGAAAAAAAAAAAAAAAGGTTAGGCTTTCTTCACATCTGTCAGAGATTGGAAGGTCGTTTGTGGTTCAATCTTGATGCAATTTTAGAGTGTTGCTCCTGACGACGAGTGCTACGTATTGATTGGTGTCGATCGTTGGAATTCCTCTCCAATCGCTTGGTTGCTAATACCTACTTGGTGAGATCTTTCTTTATTATTGTTGAAATCCACTTTAGGGTGATGAATTTATGTTTAATCCAAGAATGCATGTATTCTTGATGTGGTGATAACCTCTAGATATTTCTCTAGGGAAGACAAATTGTAAACTCATTATTGTTGATAGTGGAAGATTTAACTGGACTAGGTCCCGTGGTTTTTACCTTCGCATTGGAGGGTTTTCCACGTAAAAATCTTGGTGTCTTGCTTGTGGGTTTGCTTGATTATTATTTTGCTATTGTGTTACTGTTTAATTTGCACAAAGAGAGGTAGATTAATTCCGCTGAGCATCTGAAATTGGTGTTCACCCCTAACAGCACAAAACCCCTGTTTTATGCACATACCACATAGAAGTAATTCTCGACACGAAATACGTACATGGTTTGATATGCAACCAAAACAAAGTATGATCCGTGAAATAGTTTGAGTTAAGAGGGGATTAGAATTTGTGTTAAAGTAGAATTTTATTTAATAAGGATTAGTAAATAAAATACAACAGATAGCCAGAGATTGCAACTACGTTGGCCTTAGCCTCATGGCATATGCAGTATTCCTACATGATCGATGAAAAATGACCAACCTTGGCTCACGTATTACAATATATATAACTGATCTGCACCATCTCATTTCCAGTAGAGACATTGTAGTAGTAGTCCTTCCCATTGGTCCTCTCCCGTACAACTCTTGCAAGTATACAAATGAGGGAAAACTGAAACCAAGGATAGAAGCAATGTTGAGTTGCAATATGAACAAACTCTATTAATTAAATTTACCATCCTATATATATCCAGCATTTGTAGGGGAAAAAAAGGATTGAGCAAAAAAATATCAACAGAAAAACAATGAGCAGCAAAGTGCAATATTTCCTGTTTGTCTTATCTTTAGATTTGCCTTTAGTAGCGATTTAGGGGAAGAAGGTTTTTTTTTTTTTTTTTTTTTTTTTGGAGTTTTGATTCTGTTTAGTCATTTTAGTCATTTTCTAAGATTTTGTTTTGTTAGAGCAGTATTCTATGTAACGGTCCTAACCCTGTCCCTACCAACATAATATTGTAATATACAAACCCAATCAACCACGCACCGTACCACCAACCAAAGCTATCATAATCCTATCTCTACCTATAACAGCACGTTTTCCTAATACTAATTAACCTCATATTCTTATTTTATCTTTTTACTCTTCTGTCAAACCCTAACCATTTCCACAATTTTATTTTATGGGTCTTTTTCGACCGCCTTTTTGGGTGACATCTGTAAAATTTTCACAATTTTATATGTGGACATGTAAATTCATGGTTCAACAAGTATAATATCATGGCCTTGATTAGTTTTTCAAATGGTGTGAGCCCCGTTACCATTCAAAAATTCTTTTTTCTATGCTTGTAAAGCAGCAATATTCACAATGCATGATTTTCAAAAACGTTTGTTTATAAAATGTTATAGAGATGGTTTAGTGAGGTGCTAAGTATATCACTCTCACTTAATCGTGAATTTGTTACCCCCCAAACATGTACGCACATGACACACATTATTTTCTCCCCTTTCTACCATCAGGGTGTTTAAGTGTATTATCTGATACACCTGCTGGGTTGTTAGGGTTTTGGTTCATATAGGAGGCAAAAAATAGTTGAACAAAATTTAATTAAAATATCTTTTCTAAATCACCTTCGAATCTTTATATATATATATATATATATGAGAAATGTTATACTTACCATTTTTTTTTTTTTTTTAAAGTTGGTTCCATATGTCACCATCTTGAAGAATGATGACACATTTTTCAAAATAATAAATTTCATAAAATGATGACACATCATTTAAGAACTAATATTTGGAGAGAAAATTTTGGAAGTGTAGTATTTTAAAATTAATATATAGTTTATTCATTAAGCTTTGCAAATGAAGCTTAAAATCAGAACACAGCAGGTGCTACCGTAAACCTTTCCCTACCAACATTGTGATATACAGGGGTGGAACCACCCCTGGCCTTGGGGTCCCCAGCCCCCAGGCCCCAAGCCAAGGGGTGGTCCCAAAAATAAAATAAAATAAATACTTTTAAAAATTAGCTTTTGACCTCCCCAATTATTATTATTATTATTATTATTTTAATTTTTTCCAATTTTACCCCTCCAAAGTCAATATTCTAGTTTTGCCCCTGTGATATACAAAGCATGACCAAGTCCAAATTCATGAAACCATTGAAACGTACCAAGCATATACAAACCCAATCAACCACGTTAGAGGATGAATTTACTACATTGAAAGGAAATAGATTAATGTATGTTATTTACCTAGTATATATATGAGTGATTGTAATCATGTTTGATGGTAATCAAATCAATTAGATTTGATTACCATCCTTATCAATTTCAATTCTCCTATAAATAGCAGCATTTGTATTGTAATATCAATCAAGCAATAAGAGTATAATGTAACCCTTTGGACTTTATCTATAAATGTAGGTCATAAACCAAACCTCATAAAAAAATTTTATCTCTATTTTATTTTATTTCCTCTATTTATTTATTTATTTATTTTATTATGAATTTCTTCATCACCAACAACCAAAGCTATCACAATCCTTTCTCTACCTATAACAGCACGTTTTCCTAATACTAATTAACCCTCTATGCTTGTTTTATGTTTTTACTCTTCTGTCAAACCCTAATCATTTCCAACATGGGCTGGCTCACACTGCAGGATAGGATTAAGATCTCTGAATATAAAACTTTCTATTTAATTTTTTAATATTGCTTAGTAAATATTATTATTATTACGAAAAATAAGCAGAAGCATGCAGTACCAAAGGAGGTATTGTTAAATATATTGGATAATATATTAGAAGCTGGAGAAAGAGAGAGAAGAGAGAGAGTGAAAGCATATAAGACTACATCTCTTCTATTATGATTCTGTATACAATATGATTACAGTAACCTCTATATATAATATAGAGAGGCTAGGAGTGATAAGCAATAAATCCTAAACTAAACCTAGAATATATAAGGAAACATAATAACCCTAGAATAATATAAAAAATACTCTTAACATTCCCCCTCAAACTCAATGTATAAAATTGAGGTTGGGAATATAAAGGAAAAGATTTTTTTTTTTTTGGTCGCTGAAAAAGTTGCTGGAGTGATGGCCGAAGTTGGGCGGCCGGAGGTGGTGCATGAAGGATGGCGGCGGCAGAACCCGATTCTAACCCGTTGGGTTGAAAATCTTGGATCCGAGTGATTTGTCAAATACTCCAATATCCCCCCTCAAACTCAAGGTTTGAGAAAAAAAGGGAAAAATATAATTTAGCCTCCAAAACTACCAGTTATTTTCAATTTAGCCTCCAATGTTCAAAATGTAATAAAGTCTCCTCCCAAACTACCAACCAGTTTTAATTTGGCCACTCCATTAGTCATTACCGTTAAATAGGATGAAAAATTCAATACGACATCGTTTTGACAAGGTGAAGTTATTAAAATGCCATTTTGAGATAAAAATGAATTTAAAAAATGCCTCCCAAAACGACGTTGTTTTGAGAAATAATAATAATAATAATAATAATAATAATAATAATATAATTCAGCCCATTGACCCCCAAAAGAGGTATTCCCAAACCCTAATGTTAGAAATTTCGAGCAAAATCCGAAGTAATACATATAAATCATACTAATGAATTGCATGAGAAACTTCGAGATGTGTCGTTTCATATTGGATTTGGTTTTAAACAGTCAAAGATCAGAATGTAGAATCAAACCCAATTGTTAAGACACCAATCAACAACTCTGTTTGGCTGCGGAGAAAATCTTTGATATAAAATTGAATTTTCTCTTTTTTTTTTTTTTTTTTTTTTTTTAAAAAAAAAAAGACAATGAGGCTATGGGGATTGAGAGGCAGTGAGAGATGAAAAGTACCAAATGGGGCACTTGAGTTCTCTGCTCATCTTCTCTAGATGGCTCGCATCCCCCATTTTTGCTCCTCTGATTCAGATATGAGAGAGAGTAAGAGAGGTAAAGAAGAAAAGAAGAAGAGGCAGTCTTAGAATGTGAAATTGAAAATGACTGTTGAAACAATTGAGCTATCAAAAGAGCATTTTGGATTAATCATTTTTTTTTACTCCTATATCTCTTACAGTGTGTTGTCATTCATCAAACACTTGTTTATGGCCTAAAGCCATGCTATATTATTAGCTCCTTCTATACAAGATATTTTGAAAATCCATCAACGTCTTAAATCAAAGGGTTTTTCTATTATTATTCGTTATTGGAAGTACGTCCTTAACGAAAGTAAACGCTATAGTCTAATCCTGGGAGGTTACGTGTCAAAGGATCCGATCGCACCGAGTTATACACTCTAGGAGGCACGAATCAACCTTTAAGAACAATGTTCTTGCGCGATTCTATAGCATTGTGAGATCCTTCCATACTCTACTTTTTGTCTCTTGTATTTTATTTATTTTATTGTTAATATTCATATTGTAATTATTTTATGTCAATGAGAATTTGTGCACCATCCAAAATTATTTTCAACAATCTTAAAGGTTGATTATGATGGTTGCACAAATATTTTGATTAGTATCATAACAATAGTATTTAAATTTATGAGAAGTCAAATACTATAAGAGTTTGTGGTATGCAATTCGCATATGAGAAAGATGAAATCAAATATTGAGTGGAAAGATTTTGTATTAATTTATCAGAAAAAGAATTTAATTTCATGTGTAGTTATTGAAAATGAAAATATTTTGATTGAAAGAGTTCTCAATTATTTGAACTAAATTTATTGATTGTCAAATAATCTTTTATTGTCGGGTTACTATTCTTACAATAAAAAGAGTTAAGCCTTTTTTTATGGATTTGTAGAACTTAGCATTTTCTTTGTTATGTTGTGCTAAGCTTGACAGGAAAACATTCATATAGATTAATAATAATAACAATGAATAGTTACTCATGGTGTGGTGGAGAAAAATACATAGGCATTGCTAAATATGTGCAGAACATACAACTTTGCTAAAGATTTTTGCAGGTAAGCACATTATAAGAAGAAAAGATGTGGTGCGCGTATTGAGTCGATTGGTTTTTACGACACCTAGTTGGTGTGTGGTGACGACAATCTATTTTGGAAGAGCTTGGAGCAAAGCTGTTGGCTTCGCTGTGGGTTTTAAACTCTAATTCATAGGTCTTATTTTTTAAGACATAATATACATTTCATTTATTAAAATGAAAAAATTCAAGTTATGAAGGTGCTCCTTGATTAAATTAAAACTGGTTCAAAATTTTATAATTACATGAATTTTGTATTTGATAAGTGGTGGTTTCTATTGATTCATCTATTTCAAATAAGAAATAGTATCTAGCATTTATGTTAGCTATATATGACATGCTAGATTAGCATAAACACTTTAAGTTATTTGGCAATTCCTCATATATATTATTCAGCTTTCAAATTTCTCTGACATGATGGTTCAAAATAAAATATATGTTATTATTGAGGTTCATTTGATACATGATAAATTTATCATATCATAAGAATGATATCATTGGTGTATTTAAAAAATGAGCCAATAATAGTTGATTATTATTTAGTTGAGCTTGATACTTTGCATATTTATTAGGGCTTTAGTTAAAAAGATTTTATTTTTAAAATCTTGATAGAACTTGAAATATGTAATCCCTATATATATAATATATAAGGATCATGTTGAAAAATCACAAGTGATAATTAATATTTTTAAAGAGCTTTAGAACTGTCAATTAACAGAAAAGAAAGAAGAGAAAATGACATATCATACTTTGAGAAAAATGAGCTCATAGAAATCATTTCTTAAAGCATTTGTGTGCTATTAATGAAAATTTATTTTCTTGTGACTATTTGCTTTATTCCATTAATATTTTGCATGATAGATTTATACATGTAAATCTTTGCTACATCAAGGGAATGAAAATAAATTAGAATATTGGAATAAATAATGAATTCTATGATTGTCAGTTTTGGGCTATTCACCAAAGTGTGGGGGGAAGCCATTATTTTGTTTGTCATATTCATAAGCATTGTTTGCAATACCTTGAAGTGTGGGGGTATTTGGCAAATGTTATATTAAATGAGCCTAAATTGAGGAAACTTGGTTTTAAAATTTATGATTGCATTTTACTGGTTTAGCATGTAATAGTTCATGCTATAGATTCCTTATTATTAAGAGTGATGTTTTAGATTGCAATACTATTATTGAATCTAAAAATGCTATTTTGAGCACATGTTTCCTTTGAAAAATAAGAAAAATTCTTTCATGAATTTTTGTTGCTTCTAATAAATTATTGGTGATGTATAAGAATTGAGAAGAAGCATGCGAGCTAGAACGGAAGGAATCTCGGTAATGATTTTATTTCTTATATTGTTGATGATGATCCAATGTGTTATGGTGAAGCAATTAAATCTATTTTTGATGCATTTTATTTATTTTTAATTTAATTGGTTAGAAGCTATAAATAATTGAAATTAATTATGTTTAACCATGCTTGGGAACTCATTGAATTACCTCTTAAGACCAAATCAATTGGTTATAAATAGGTGGTAAAAAATAAGCTTAAACCGGATGATACAATAGATAAGCACATGGTAGACTTGGTAGCTAAAAGCTACAAGTAAATATATATGTTGATTATTTGATACTTATTTTTCGGTTACTAAAATTGCATCTTTTGAGATGTTATTTGCCATTGTTTATATTTATAAATTTGTTCTACATCAAATAGATGTCAAAGTTATTTTTCTAAATGATGAAGAGATTTATATGGAGCAGCCCGAGGGACTAGTAATCCCCGGTCAAGAATATAAAGTTTGCAAACTAGTGAAATCCTTGTATAGATTAAAACAAGCTCTTAAACAATGCCATGAATAGTTTGACAAGGTGATGTTGTCTATTGCATATTTGATTAATGATGCAAGTAAATACATAGTAAATTTTACAATAATGAATGTGTCATTATTTATTTTTTAAATTGATGACTTGCTTATTTTGAACTAACATTGATGTTGTGTATAAAGTTAAATTATTTCTTGCATCTAATTTTGATATGTAAGACATAGGTAAAGCTAATGTCAAATTAGACATTAAAGTTATTAGGGATAATGATTGCATTATTTTATCTTATACATATTATGTTGAAAAGATGCTTAAAGGATTTGAGCACTTTTATTATCCACCTATGACTACACCATATGATTCAAAAATACACTTGGTTAAGAATCATGGTGATGGTGTTATTGCAAGAAAAATATATACAAATCATTGGTAGGTTGATGTTTTGACAAACTGTATATGCCTTGATATTACATATATTGTTAGTAAATTGAGTAGATATACTCATAATCATGGTATTGAGCCATTGTGATGCGATCTCTAAATTGTTGAGATTCTCAAAGGGCACAATTAATTTTGGTTTGTCTTATTGTGATTATCCTGCTATATTGAAATGAATGCAATTGTATTATTGATTCAGATGAGCAAAGCCTACTAATGGCTATTATGTGTTTACTCTGGCTAGAGGAGCTATCTCTTGAAAGTCCTTAAAAAGACTTGCATAGCAAGGTTTACTATGCAGTCAGAGTTAATTGCCTTGGAAAAGGCATGAACTAAAGATGAATGGCTAAAGAACCTATTGGTTAATTTATTTAATTTGCCTTTATATGCTAACATAGCTGGATCTATGTGTTTATTGTGATTGTCAGGCTGCCAAAGCTCGAGTAAAGAATTTATATAATGAAAAAGTGCACAATATTGTGAGGTAGCTTATTGACACCGATATATGTTCATGGACTTTGTGAGGTCATAAAAGAATTCTGCAGATTCTTTGACCATGCCACTAGCAAGAAGGCTAGTGAGAGAAGCATCGAGGGGGATAGGACTGATATCCAAATCATGACACTGTGATTGATACCCAACCTCTGTGATTGGAGATCCCATGAATGAGGTTTAATGGGAAATGAAGTCATAAGTGAAATGAGGTATGGTACTGTCAATTTATGTTTATTAACTATCTTGTTGAGAAGATTAGTAATGAGTCCATCCTTATGGTGTAAGACAGTATAAGATGCAGAGTGATTAAGGATGAGCTTAAAGCTCTTAATGGATTCATAGTCCCTACCTGTTGGGATGGGGTGTTCCCTGCACACACTCCTGATGGATACCACTTATATGAGTGTGGAGGTGCTATCTCCTATGAGACTTGGGTATGTTTCTAGAGCGCTCATGAAAGCCATTTTATGGTGTAATAACAAAAGATGCAGAGTGAGTAAGGATGAGTTTAAAACTCTTAATGGATCCATAGTCCCTACTTATTAGGATGAGATGTTCTCTGCACACATTCTTGATGGATGCCACCTATGTGAGTGTGGAGGTGAGACTTGGGTATGTTTCTAGAGCGCTCATGAAAGCCATTTTATGGTGTAATAACAAAAGATGCAGAGTGAGTAAGGATGAGTTTAAAACTCTTAATGGATCCATAGTCCCTACTTATTAGGATGAGATGTTCTCTGCACACATTCTTGATGGATGCCACCTATGTGAGTGTGGAGGTAGTACCGCCTCCTATGAGACTTTGGCAAGTCCTTAGAGCATTCATGAAGCCCAGAGGCGCATGGCCTGTATAAGGTGCAAACCTGCTATAGAACAACCCAAATTTCTTTATTTGATTTGATTTAACTTTTCCTTTATTTGATTTGATTTATTTATTTTATTATTATTTTTTTTTTTTGAAAAAGTTATGTGGATGATAAGTTTGTTTAACTTGTAGATTTGGTTAAAAGAGTTTAACTCTACCACGATCCATTAAGTTCCTACTTATTTATCCTAAGTGCAGTTAAAACTTTCGGGTACCACATCGATGCATGCTTTCAATCTCCTTTTATTCTAGTGTTTGTAACATGTGAGGGATTGTTGTAATATATGTGTTACAAACAATTTCTTTCTTTTCAAACTCTTTTATTATTTATTTAATATCCTTGATTTTCTAGAAATTATTTTTGTGACTGTTTGGTCATTAAACACCATTTAGTCTCCATACGTTTTTTGGCCATGAGTGGTTAAACCCATTGATTTTCTTTACCGTTTGTGACCGTCTTACAAATTGGTCTTTAACTCATGTTCATGAGCTTTAGAAGGAAAAAAGACGTTGCTTACAGTTTTTGTTCATTAAATATTTTTCATGGCCTTGAGAAAATCAACCAACCCTCACGTCTATAAATTGAGCTATCAAAAGAGCATTTTGGATTAATCATTTTTTTTTTTTACTCCTATATCTCTTACAGTGTGTTGTCATTCATCAAACACTTGTTTTATGGCCTAAAGCCATGCTATATTATTAGCTCCTTTTATACAAGATATTTTGAAAATCCCTCAACGTCTTAAATCAAATGGTTTTTGTATTACTATTTGTTATTGGAAGTGTGTCCTTAACGAAGGTAGATGCTATAGTATAATTCTGGGAGGTTGCATGTCAAAGAATCCGATTGCACCGAGTTATACACTCCGGGAGGCACGAATCAACTTTTAAGGACAACGCTCTTGCATGATTATATAGCATTGTGAGATCCTTCCATACTCTACTTTTCATCTCTTGTATTTTATTTATTTTATTGTTAATATTCATATTGTAATTATTTTATGTCAATGAGAATTTGTGCACCATCTAAAATTATTTCCAACAAAGTATTCGTAAACTCCTCCATTCTTGTAGCCAGGACCAACTACTACTTTGGCCTTAGCCTCAACTGGCAATACCCCTACACCAGCGATCAAATGATCAACTTCGGCTTACTCCTCACTGAATGGCGAGCCGCCCTGGAGGAAGAGGCCAACCGCACTGGCTATGACCGTCTGCTTCTAACAGCCGATGTCTTTTACTCCTCATATTTTGGCCGTCCTTGGAATATCCCATTCAGGCAATTGTAGATAGCTTGGACTGGATCAACGTAATGGCCTACGACATTTATACCCCCATTTCCTCACCCAACTTGACTGAACCGCCTGCTCCATTGCACAACCCAATAAGCTCTCTATTTAGCATCGAGTACGGCGTCAATGCTTGGATCAACTCAGGTGCAGTTAAATAATTATTTATCTCAAAAATTTAAATTTTTAAAAATAATAAATTTAATTATTTAATTTATATTCCATATCAACGTACAGGTGTGCCAAAAAACTTCATAGTCCTCGGCCTTCCATTTTATGGTCGCAGTTGGATTCTGATAAATGAAAATAACCATGAAATACACTCACCCGCCAGGGGACGGGCGCCTGGATTAGACCCCATATCTTATAGCAAAATCGTGACCTTTATACCTCCTGCTGTGGAAAACTACGATCCCACATATGTCACGAACTATCTGATCTATAATGGGTCTACCTGGATTGGTTACGATGGTACGAATAGCATCTCTACTAAGGTTGGATATGCAAAGGACATGGGATTGCATGGTTACTTTGCATGGCATGTGGACGACGACACTGCTGACTGGGTTCTTTCAAATGCAGGTAATTAATTAATTAGTATGAATTAATTTGGTTATGACTATATATTTCTCTTTGGATTTCTAGTCTTCATTATTCTAACTTGTAACGTGTAATTTTTATTGTTGTCGCAGCTTTCCATGCATGGGACGCGGATGATGAGTACTTGCTTGGAAGCGCTTAGCTCGTATTATCAACAATATTAAGGCCAGATATCAGATATGTAGTACTTGTTTAGAAGCTTCTATTATCAGATGTATTGTAAGGCCAATAATCAGACAAGCGTGAATTTGTACTTGGTAACATACATGCTTGTATGATATATCTACAATAAGGATCCGGCTTCTATGCGGTAGTGAAAACTACTGCATAGAAGCTGTTATGCAAAATGACACAGTTTTGCATAACAGTCCATGTAAAACTGTGCCGTTTTGCATGGAATCCAAGTGCCGTTTCCCAAACTTCTCACACCGTTGGGGGAAAGAAAAATGAAGAAAATATAAAAGAGTTCTCTCTTTCCTTCTTCTTCCTTCCACTGCAAAACCCCTTTCTTTCTTTCTCTCTTTATTTCTTCTCTCAATAACAGCTTCTATGCGGTAGTTTTCACTACCGCATAGAAGCCGGATCCTTTTGACAAAAAGTAACCGCCTTAGTAAATGATGTGCATTTTAATAAATTATCCTATCCTCCCCTTCTCGGTCAACCCCCATCTGACAACATTTATAGCCTTTTGCATTGATTTCTTTGGACCTTTAAGCAAGCACCTCTCCTATCTAAATCAAAGCTAATAATTCAGTGGATTTGTTCTTGACTTTGGTAGATTTTCTTCTACTTTTATTGGCTGAGAACATGTAGAATTCTGATCAAGCGACGTTGATCAAATATTATTTTTGTCATTTGTTTTTTTTTTTACCAAAAATGTAGGTAAATATTGTCCTGTATCCATGGGGCTAGATTTAATGGTCTACATTATTATTATTTTTAGGAAAAATTTTACTTTAAACTCCTGAACTATCGCGCATTTTGAGAAGACCCTCCAAAATTCAAAAACTCTCAATTTACCATAAACTTTCAATTTCAATCAATTTATCCCATTTGTTAGTTTTAGCCGTTAATTTCTAACGAAATGCCTAAAAATACCAAATTACCCTTTGATTTTTTTTAAAAAAATTTTTAATTTGAAATTAATGGTAAATTTATAATTTTATAAAAAAGTCAGGGGTATAAATATCATTTTTTCAACGTTTAAAATCTGATGGTTTAATTTTAATTTTTTAATTTTTAATTAAGTATATGGACATGAGTTTTTAGGGGTGCTGATGTGAATTTCCATCAAATTTTGGACATAAGTTAGATGAAGGTATTATTTTCGTCTTTATCCATAACCGAGGTATAAAAACAAAAAATTAAGTTATTAAAAAATAAGGGGCAAAAAGATATTTAACCCTTAATTTTATATGATGGACCTCATATCAATTCCTTCTCCTCCTCGCAGTCAAAATCGAATCAAACTCAGAAAGTCTCGTTTTCATACTTGTGCACAAAGTGGTTATGGACTTTTCCAGGCAAGTTCCTCCTAGCTTGTATGTGGCTAATTAATCAACTTTTCTTTTGCTGAAAAATCAGATTGCCAATAGCTATGAAAAATTAGACTATAGTGCCAATATAATTCATATCAACTTGTGGGTTGATTTTTAAAATCCAACCCAAGTCTGGCATTAGGAAATTGTATGGAAATTAATGCACTTTTTCCTCTATTTCCCTTTTCCTCCCGGATTGAGATCTCCTCTAATTGGAAAGAAATTGGAGATTTTCTAATTGTTAATCGCGGCCCTTCATTTTAAATCCAATGGTCAATAAAGTGCCAGCTGCTTTTGTATAACTGAGGCATTAAATGCTGGCTTTTGTTTTACCGAGGTTTAAATAATTTTATAGACCATTGGATTTAAAATGAAAGGTCACGATTAATAATTGGAGAATCTCCAATTACTCCCCAATTGGAGGGGATCCGGATCCTTTCCTCCCTCCCCCCCCCCCTTTCTTGCCTCCTCATAGGCCAAAAATGTCGCTTTGGAGACCATATCTGCCTCCTCGGAGGCCTTATCTAACGCCTTAGGCATTTTATCTCAGTCCAAAATTTGTCCACCACGTGCTGGTTGTTTTTTTGTTTTGTTTTTATTTTATTTTATTTTTTATTTTTTTTGTATCGTTGTGGTTAGGCTTTAGTCTCTTCGTAAGTGAAGTGGCTCTTTTTTTCTTTCATTTTTGGTTTCTTTTTTGGAAACATTTTTGGCAAGGGTTTTCTCGGACTGCATTCGCAGATGATTTCTATCTTTACCTGCTTTGAAGAGTTTGTAGTCTGTTTGGATTGGATTAATCTGTCTAAGGTTATTAACTTTTTATGTCTGTCCTGTAATCTTTTTCTGCAACTGCTTTAATGGATTCACTACAAGAAACTGACTCATCAGGGGCGACTTATTAGGGGCGACTTTATAGTCGCCCCTAATACTCAACTATTAGGGGCGACTTTTAAAAGTCGCCCCTAATAGTTACTTATTAGCGTCCACATAAAAGTGGACGCTAATAATGGGTCGAAAGGGTGACTATTAGCGTCCACTTTACAGTGGACGCTAATAAGTCGACCCTAATATACACGCGGGAATTATTAAAGGGGCGCGAAAAATTTAAGGGGCCAAAAAAAAACTTTTAGCGTCCAAATTAGTCGACCCTGATAGTACACCAATAGCGTCCACTTAAGTCGACCCTAAAGGGTACGTAGAAAAAATTAAAAAAAAAAATTAAAAATTAAAATTGATGAGCAATAGCGTCCACTAAAAGTGGACGCTAAAGACCCATCATTAGGGTCGACTTTCAAAGTCGACCCTAATGCTTAACTATTAGGGGCGACTTTATCGCCCCTAAAGAGTAGGTAAAAAAAATAAAAAATAAATAAAAAAATAAATTGATGACCAATAGCGTCCACTAAAAGTGGACGCTAAAGACCCATCATTAGGGTCGACTTTCAAAATCGACCCTAATGCTTAACTATTAGGGGGGACTTTATCGCCCCTAAAGAGTAGGTAAAAAAAATAAAAAATAAATAAAAAAATAAATTGATGACCAATAGCGTCCACTAAAAGTGGACGCTAAAGACCCATCATTAGGGTCGACTTTCAAAGTCAACCCTCATGCTTAACTATTAGGGGCGACTTTATCGCCCCTAAAGAGTACCTAGAAAAATTAAAAATATAAATAAAAAAATAAATTGACGACCAATAGCGTCCACTAAAAGTGGACGCTAAAGACCCATCATTAGGGTCGACTTTGAAAGTCGACCCTAATGCTTAACTATTAGGGGCGACTTTATCGCCCCTAAAGAGTAGGTAAAAAAAATAAAAAAATAAATTGATGGCCAATAGCGTCCACTAAAAGTGGACGCTAAAGACCCATCATTAGGGTCGACTTTCAAAGTCGACCCTAATGCTTAACTATTAGGGGCGACTTTATCGCCCCTAAAGAGTAGGTAAAAAAAATTAAAAAAATAAATTGATGACTAATAGCGTCCACTAAAAGTGGACGCTAATACTTAAGTATTAGGGTCGACTTTGAAAGTCGCCCCTAATAGTTAAGTATTAGGGTCGACTTTGTGGACGCTAAAGAGTATGTAGAAAAATAAAAATAAAATAAAATTAATGATCTGAAAAAAATGAAATTTTAAATTTTAAATTATAAATTTTATAAAATTTATAAAATTATAAAATTATAAATTATAAATTATAAATTTTCTAAAAAATAAAAATAAACTTTTATAAAATTATAAATTCTCTCTTAATTTGAAATTAAAACTTTTATAAAATTAAACTCTAATAAAAAATGAAAAATTAGTTCGATCGAAGATTCAGTTCAACTCTAAGCATTTTATATTATATTAGTGTATTAGTTATAAAATGTTATTTCCCAAAAATTTACCTCCAATAATATGTCATTATTTATTTTATATAAATTATCAGATATTCGATCGATCGTGATAGGATCAAATGATTGATCAAACTTCAAACAAATTAAAGGTTCGTTCAAACATCCGTTTGGTCCTAGATCAAACTTGAAACAATTGAAATTGAAGGATTGATCGAATATCCGATCAATCATAATGAATTAATTCGATTGATTATGATAAGATCAAATGATTGAAACAATTGAAATTGAAATTGAATTAATTCGATTGATCGTGATAAGATTAAATGATCGATTAAACATCCGATCGATCCCAATGAATTAGTTCGATTGATCGTGATAAGATCAAATGTTTGATCGAACATCCGATCGATCCTAGTGAATTAGTTCGATTGATCGTGATAAGATCAAATGATCGATCAAACATCTGATTGATCATAGTGAATTAGTTCGATTGATTGTGATAGGATCAAACATCTGATCAAAAATCCGATCGATCCAAGTGAATTAGTTCGATTGATCGTGATAGAATCAAATGATCAATCAAATGTTCGATCGAAAATCCGATCGATCAAACATCCAATCGATCCTAGTGAATTAGTTTGATTGATCGTGATAAGATCAAACATCTGATCGAAAATCCAATCGATCCTAGTGAATTAGTTCGATTGATCGTGATAAGATCAAATGATCGATCAAACATCTGATTGATCATAGTGAATTAGTTCGATTGATCGTGATAAGATCAGATGATCGATCAAACATCTGATTGATCCAAGTGAATTAGTTCGATTGATCGTGATAGAATCAAATGATCAATCAAATGTTCGATCGAAAATCCGATCGATCAAACATCCAATCGATCCTAGTGAATTAGTTTGATTGATCGTGATAAGATCAAACATCTGATCGAAAATCCAATCGATCCTAGTGAATTAGTTCGATTGATCGTAATAGAATCAATTGATCGATCAAACATCCGATTGATCCTAATGAATTAGTTAGATTGATCATGATAAGATCAATTGATCGATCAAACTGAATACAATTGAAGGTTCAATCGAACATTTAATTGAACTATAAGCTTTTTATATTATCTTAGTGCATTAGTTATATTGATCTTATATTATCTTTGAATTTTGTATTGATCTTAGAATTAATTATAAGATAAATATCAACTTAATGATCTTTATTAAACGGAAATTATTAGTTAATATTATAATAATAAAAACATATTACAGGAGAAAATAAAGAAAAACAAAAATAAATAAAATAAATAAAAATTAAAAATTATAAGTATAATTTTTTTTTAAAAAAAAAAATTTTGAGGCTCATTAGGGGCGACTAAGGTCGCCCCTATTGTTAAAATTTTTTTTGAGGCTCATTAGGGGCGACTAAGGTCGCCCCTATTGAGTGCGAAAAATTTAGAAAAAGTGGCGGGATATCTGAAATTGGCGCTAATATTCTGAAATTTTCAGACCATTTTATGTTTTCTGAAAAGTTCAGACCATATTTGTTTGATCCAAATCCCTAACCCCAAAGTCCCACCCCCTTCATCACTCTCTCTCTCTCTCTCTCTCTCGATCTCTCTCACTCGGCGCACGTTTCTCTCTCCGGCAGCTCTCTCTCCGGCCCTCCTATCACTCTCCGGCGCACTCAACTCTCTCCGGTAGCTATCTCCGTCGATCTAAACCCCTCCAAGCAGTGAAGGGGCAATCAAACCCTCGGCGACCGTTTCTGTCAGTATCTCTCTCGCTCATTCAGGCCGCATAGAGGTGCTATTTCCGTTTTTGCTCTCTACGAGATCAGACTAATTAAAGAAAACGTTTATTTTATTATATAATTATCCCATTATATTTAATTTTGTCATGAATTTGTTATCTTTGTTGAAGGAATTGCCAGTTTAGATTATTTTCAATTGCATTACCCACGAGCTTCAAATTGTGCGATCCCATTCTTATGCTTCTTATGAGTTATTTGACTTGTTACAGATGAAAGATAGCAGAGATGCTGTCAAGAACGATAAAGCCTCAAAATCCTCAGCTGTTAGCTCTCTCCCACTCATTCTTGATGTGGATGACTTTAAGGTAGGCTTCAAAACGCATCAATTTATGTTATGCAGATTTGCTTATTGTCTTCCAGGTCTTCAATTTCAGCTAGGTCTTGTTAGTCTTACACATTTCTGTTTTGGTAATTAATTCGATGATTTACTGTGAGAGATGTGCTTAGAGATTTAGGTTTGGAACTTGTAGGGTGATTTTTCATTTGACGCGTTGTTTTGAGATGACTAAAATATTGTCTATTTTGTGAAGTTAATGTATGCAATTTCAGAAAAACTTAACTTATTCTTTATTTTATTTGAAAAATTAATGCATTTCATGTGCTTGACTTTTTGCCTAGGAAGGGTAATTAATTTTGGAAACTTGGAATCTTTTTAGTTAGTTAAAAGACAATGTATGGTAAATTAATGATGCCACTTTTATAAAACTGAATATTTAAACAAAATCAAATAAATGCCACCGGCGGATTAGTTGAGTTGATGGCCCGCCCTTGCAAAGCAGTGAAGTAGTAGGGGGACTAAGTCTAATTGTAGAAGTCAACAGTTGGTGAAGGTCAATGAAATCCAACTCCATCGTGCACACCACAGTTGAGGCAATTGAAAGCATCGGCCGGACACGTGATGTGTTTATTTGACTTGGGGGAGTTTGCATGCCTAGATCCGCATAATTAGCGGGATGAAATCTGAGCCGAGAGAATTGATTAATATTTAGTGCCACTGCCGATGGGTTTTATTGGGTGCACACACACAATTGAGAAAACCACATGCATTTCCCTGGTTTATGCTTTAATTCTATTCTTCTTCAATGAGGTGTGTGAGAGTAGTACTAGAAAGTAAGTGCTGCAGGACAGGTTTGGATTGATGAAACTTAGTGTTTGATTGATTCAGAATGAACCAAAGAGGGTGGATTGCGCTCGATAGCCGCTTGAGTAATTAATCTCAAGAAGGAGGTCTCTGTCCAAGATTCTAAGCACCGCAAGACACTCGCTGAGGTTAGTTAACTGAAGTGTTGCTTTGAATTGTGATACACGTAATGAGTTTTCCCATGAATCTGAAAATTGAGTTACATATGATGGTTATATGTCCCTTGTGCTTTTAATGAATTTGCTTTGCTTATAAAAAAAAAAATGATGGTTGTCTGTATCTTTTCTTTTTCAGCTGGAAAAAGGTGTAGATGGATTGTTTGATAGCTTTGCAAGGTTGGACTCACGTATTTCAAGTGTTGGACAGACTGCTGCAAAGATCGGAGATCATTTGCAGGTAGAGTTTTCCCATGCTTCATTGCCATATGCTTATGATCCTTGTAGTTAATACAATTTTATCACCATCTCTATTGAAACTTTGTTATTTTATGTTTTCATTTATATGGCGTTTTCTTGTCAGAGTGCAGATGCTCAGCGAGAAACTGCTAGTCAAACAATAGAGCTTATAAAGGTATTGTCAATTGATCATTTAGTTTATGATATCCTTTGTTAGAACGTGCTAACTGCATTATTAATTTAATCCCTGCAGTATTTGATGGAGTTCAACAGCAGCCCAGGAGACCTAAAATCGCTTGGAGTCATAGGCTTTCTTATCCTTTTCAGTGGTGTTTGTCCTTGTGTAGAACTGGAGAACAGATTGCTTGCTCGTTTTGATGCAGCATCACAGCGGAGAGAATTGTCTTCAATGGCTGAATGTGCTAAAATTTTATCTCAGGTAAATACTTTTGTTAGGTCTGATATGTAATAATTTAATTATTATTGATTTTAAACTTAATAGCTTCATTAAGTAGCTCTTCCTTCCCTCTTTCCCACTCTTTCTTCATCTCTCTCTCTCTCTCTCTCTCTCTCTCTTTGGATTTATAATATGAGGATAAATCGAATTAATCCTCCCTAACTACTTTGCTCTTTTACTTCATTTGTTTAGTCAACAATCTTTTTAACAGATGATGAGAACAAAGTGAATGCTTTTGACAAAATTAATAATTTCTTAAACAAGATTAGTAGATTTGTTGATTAAAATGGGCAATTGAAATAGACTAGTTGAAATAAACAGCTGCTTCCAATCCTTAGACCTTGTGGTTGCTTAACAAGCACTCATCCCAAATTCTCAAGCATCTATAGCTATTCAATGTAAAGCTGTTCTTGTGGTTGAATTCTTGTGGTTGAATTCTCAAGCATCCCAAATTTTCCAGTAGGTACATGTGTGTGTGGTCGTTTAATCTTGGCGGTCCATAGGGATTGTGGTGTCAGTTTCAACAAACAATGATAGTAGGTTTTTGTTATAATATAGGCAAATGTGGGTTAAGAAAGTTTATATTATAGCTGTTTTAATGTCTCTTTGCTGCCTGTAACTGTCAAAATCTACAGGGAAGGCACCCTTCCCCCTACTCACCAAAAATTATATAAAAGAGATGATTTGAAACCTGCCCAACGCTAGGTTGGATGAGAGGACCACCTTTTTTTATTGCTTGCCAATTTAGTTTGGTTGTGACTGGGATTTGACTATTTTGGCTTTTTTTATGCACTATTTTGGCTGTGACTGGGATTTGACTTGATAGCCTTTGTAAGAGTCATGTTTAATGGGGGCTGGCGGGCATTTTTTCAATGATTGTCTTGGGATTGTAGATGTCTCACTTTGTTACTTCATTATATTGGAGTTAACATGTATTAGTGGGACTGTTATTGATATATGTTAGAAGTATTGTGGTTAGGTGTTAGCCGATGTATGTTACTCATACCAGTGTTCCCTGGTTCTGCGATCGATCGCACTTGGAGTGCGATCGATCGCAGTACCAGAGAGTTTTCAAGTAGGTTTTTTATATTTTGCGATCGATCGCACTCCAACTGCGATCGATCGCAAAATGTCGGAAACCTACTGGTACTGCGATCGATCGCACTCCAAGTGCGATCGATCGCAGATTATTTTTTTAAAAATTTTTTAGGACCATTAGGGTCCACTTTGTGGACGCTAATGGTTAACTATTAGCGTCCACTTTGGTTTGGACGCTAATAGTTAATTTTTTATTTTTTATTTTATTTTTATTTTATTTTTTATTTTATTTTTTTAATTTTTGAGGACCATTAGGGTCCACTTTGTGGACGCTAATGGTTAACTATCAGCGTCCACTTTGGTTTGGACGCTAATAGTTAATTTTTTTTTTTTTTTTTTTTAAAAAAAAAATTTTTGAGGACCATTAGGGTCCACTTTGTGGACGCTAATGGTTAACTATCAGCGTCCACTTTAGTTTGGACGCTGATAGTTATTATTATTTTTTTTTTTTAAGGACCATTAGGGTCGACAAAGTGGACCCTAATGGTTAACTAAAAGTGGACCCTAATGCTTGCCTATTAGGGTCGACTTTCGCTTCCGTGTACATCATCTTTAGGGTCAAAACATTGTGACTTTTAGGGTCGATAAAGTGGACGCTAAAAGTGATCATTAGGGTCGACTTTTAAGTGGACCCTGATAATCAAACATTTGATCATTAGGGTCGGACTATTAGCGTCGACACCTTTAGGGTCGAAAAGTCGACGCTGTTGGCAACAGCGTCCACTTTAGGACCTTTAGGGGCGACTCAAAGTCGCCCCTAAAGACCTAATTTCTTGTAGTGATTTCAGCTTGTTAAAATAATAAAAAAAAAAAAAAAAAAAAAAAACGCATCTTTTAGACTTATTTGCACATAGAACAGAAATTTCCTCCGGCCCAGATGGTTTATATATAAAACTGTCAATGTCGTTTAGCCATGCAGCCTTGTTAGCTAGTCACGCCCGGGCAAGTCTTGCATGTGAAACCACCTCATGTGAAGACTTAAATTTGTCACATTCATAAGTCGAGCAATAGCAAATTAAGACTACCGCGCACATTCATTGTACAAAAACCTAAGCATTAGTCAAGCTGCTTGGAAAATACTCTTCTTTTTTTTCACGCAAGATGAAAAAGACTTTTAAGAATTGATAAGTGTTGAAATGGAGGAACCGGTTAGTACAATATAGGAGGACAAAATGATTTTTTTTTATTTTTTTAAGATCATTTTACTTTCTAATTTTGCCTAACTGATTCCTCTTTGAAATGGAGATGATCCTTTTAATTTTATAAGTGTCTAACACTTTCGAGGATCAGTAATCAGAGCAAAAGAAAAGCAAGGATGATAGTGGGACCAATGATATGACAACAAAAAAGAAAAATGTTATTTCTTAGAAAAAAAAAAAAAAGTTACGAGGAGAAATGGTAAATTAATTGTTTTCCCACTCAAGAAAAAAATTGAACTTTGTGACAAGTACTGTGTCATAAGCTCGTTTGGTAGGTTTTTGTATTTCTTTTAAAATAAAAATAAAAATATTAATAAAAAATTTAAAATACAAAATATGAAAACTACTTTCAACTTTATATTACATTACAACCAAGAAAAAAAAAAAAAAAAAATCCACTCTAAAACAAACCCTTGTGAGTTGTGACATTTTTGGTTGATAAGGAGAATGTTGCACATGAATTTGTCGGGGTATATGCACATCAGTCTTGTCCTTCTAATGGGAATAGGGGCAAAGGAAGTCTTCTCTTGTGAGGAATCTCAGGCCCCTAGCACACTCAAGGTGCAAGTTCAGAAAGTGATCACAACGCATCAAATCGATGTCAAGTGAAAACAACCCATCAGTTCATAAGCTTATTCAAAAAAAGGTCTAAAACAATTTAAAGATCAGAAAAGCAAAATCTTCTAAAATTTATGAAAACAAAAGAATGTGGTAAGCAGTCTATTTGAAGAAAACAGGGGAGGACGTATGTTAGATTCTAAGGAAATCTAGATGTATATTTTGAATTCTGAAGAAATTGATTAATTTTCTACTCTTTATTAATTGATCACCCTTTAAATAGAAAATATACGATTTGAACTTTGAGTAAAACTTCTACAATAATTGGAGATAAACTCCTATTCAAACAAGTGCACCGTACTGCAAGGCAACATTAACTCTAACACATATGACTAGTGTAATATCAACTCTAAAGTAAATAAATAGATAACTACTTGTAGACGTCTTATGGAGATGCAAAGATGCACTCCGTATTTACTATTACTACTACTAAAAAACAAACAACTAAAAGATACTTGCTAAAATACCCATATAATGAAGATAACTAGATAACTTTGTGAGATAATATATTTCCTTGAAGTATCTATTATCGTAACATTGGTGTCCGGATGAGGTCTAAAACCTGTCTAGATGAGTTTATTGGGAGGACAATAGAAAGGGGTCTTGTGAGCTTTGTTCGGAATGGGGTTGGTTCAGGTTTGGACAAGTCGTTTAACATAATGATTCAAGAAACTTGTTCGGTAGCTCGTTCAGAACAAGTCTTGATCAGGAAATTCGAGACATTCGTTCAGTTGCTTGCTCGTTTGGAACAAGTTTGGACAAGGAGACTTATGGCTGGGACTAGTCATCTGAAATAGTTAAAAGTCACGCCTGGACAAGATCACGAAAAAACAATCTTAATTGTGTGTTTTAGTAGTTCTATCACTCTATTTACTAAATAATTAAGGATGACCACCAAGGTGGTAGTTGAGTTGATAAAGCAACAGGGGATAATGTTCAATTCCCTCCCTCCTTTCTTCCTAGTAGTCACGGGTTCGAATCCGCTTGCGGTAGTAGTCCGCGAACCAGATGCTATTAAGAAGAAGTTTTACCAACTTGCACTTTGGTGGGGCTGTGGTGACGGACTCGCCTTCCCAGGCAGTAGGTATGGCTCAAACCAAACATTTCATAGTGGGTGAGAACCCCAATGATTATGCCAAAGGGAGGAAATTACACTAGTTTCCCCTTCCCGCCTTTTAATTAGAAAAATTAAAAATAAAATAAGGATGGACAAGGCCATTAGTTCTATGTAATTTTCATCAGTTCTTAATAAGAAATTATCTAGAAGTGATTTTTTTATAATCTGTTTTTCCTCGTGCTAGAAGACTTAGGGTAAAAGAAACAAGAATAAAAAAAAGGAAATATATACACTCATAGAACGATTTTTTCTTTGATATATATGAAGATTAGACACCAAAACGATGAGAAGAGAGGAAAAAAAAAAAATCATCAGAGGCCAAGTTGCCCATCATTTGGTCCATAATTGGCCTATTTTTGCTCTGCTATGTGACATTGTTTAAAACCCAGGCCATTTCAGCCTAAAGTTGGCTCTCACTTTAGCCCAAAGTTGGCTCTCTTTTTGTTTGGCCTTTGTGGTATTGTTTAAAACCCAAGCCCACTTAAGCCCTTAGTTGGCTTTCATTTTTGGCCCATTTCTCTTTCGGCCTTGTGGTATTGTTTAAAACCCAGACTCATTTCAACCCATAATTGAATTTTCATTTTGGCCTATAGTTGGCCTAATTTTATTAAAGGTGCATCTCATATCACGGTCCCCTCTAGCCACTACAGTCGAAAAAATCAAACTCAAGGTTTCAGCATCTTCCACTTTGATTATGAGAATATCTTTCTATTGATTGTAATTGATAAAATCAAATCAGAAATATTTAATACTGATTTGATTTTATCACTCATATCATTTTGTATTCTTTCCACATCCCTATAAATAGAGATAATCTGTATTGTAAACATATCATTCAATAAAGAGCCTAATGTACCTTTTTGGGCTTTATCTGTAGACGTAGGTCATATACCGAACCACGTAAATTATTCCATAATTTATTTCTTTTTAAATTTCATTATGAATTTATTCACTTCAAATCTTTGATCTTCTCTTGGTTTTGAGAAGAGAATAAGCTAGTGTTGTTCGTTTTTGCAATTCATCACATCCACACTGCATCAAACACCATCTCTCTTGTTGGCACCAAGCCCCATTGGAGCCACCCTCACTAACTGAAAATGTAGAGTAATGTTATAAGTCTTTTTAGAATCCTCCTAGAGTCATCCCAAATGCGATATAGCTTTTAAAATCATGATTGAATTTGAGATGTGATTTATTAACTTTTAATCTATTGGTGATTTTAAAAGCCACATCACATCTTGGATGACTCTAGAAGGATTCTAGGAAGACTTATAGTATTACTCGAAAATGTATGCGAACCCAATATCATGAAATGTTCTCATTTCCTAATTATCCGGCTACGAATTGGGAGATTGTTTTATTATTAATAGAAAAAATTACTCATCTATAAATTTATTAACTTTCTCATGTCTTTAAATAGACAGCTACAATAAGATAAGATAGAAAATACCCAATTCATGATATATAAACATAATTAATTTTAAAATAAAACTAATCTTACTACTAATTGATAACTATTATTCCTTGATTAAATAAAAGGGAGAACTTCATTAATTACCCCATAATCTTTCATCACTTTTGTAATCACACTCATATCTTTAAAAAGTTGTAGTGTTGGGTTGTTATCGGTACTTAAAAGTTTATGTGTTACCCATACCGTTAGGATTTAGGGTTAAATTCTGACGCCGGGCAGAACTAGGATTGTTCTGACAGCGTATAAAAGCAGCAGAAACTAAGATTTGAAGATAAAAAAGGGAATTCAGGAAGAGAGAAAATCCCTAAGTGCCCCAAATAAGCAAACAGAGAAATAACTCTGAAAGACTTAAATTTAATTGATAGTATAAACTGGATTGAAAAACAACAAAGACTAGATGCCTTTATATAGGCTAGGCACCTCCTAAACTAACAAGGAAAAGGAAAAGCAAACCTAACTGGAAAAGGAAAACAAATCCTAATAGAAAAGGAAAAACCCAATCCTTATTGAAAAAGGAAAACTAAAACACACATGCATAATTAAAATAACAATTTTCTAAAATTCCTCCTGCATCAGTCTCTCCAGGTTGGAAAGAACTCGCCCTCGAGTTCAAATCATCTTTTCCTCTATCTTTTGGATGTCCAATTAATCCCTTCCATCCTGTACTTCTCAACATCAATGCAACTTGATACCGGAAGAGAAACAATTTACAACCCATCACAACATGACTGCGAATGGTAGTTTGAAAATTCTTCATATCATATTGAGATAATTCAATCTTCACACGGTATTCATTTATCTTCTCCCATTCGTGCGGCATATAAATCTCCCAAAAAGGATCAACTATTTCTTCCTCATTGAAAATAAAATTTTCCTCCACCTCAATAAGATCTTCATCGTCGACATATGTATCATAAGTTGGTGGAGAATTCCAATCCATGAAACATTGAGAAGGATCTTCAACATCTTCCTCATATTGAAACTCTTCATCAACAAACTTAATTCCAAAGTCTAAGTCTCCATGTCGTTCATCCCGAACACGCTGTTCCCGAAATAGAACGGGCTTGTGATACGGGTTCTCGAAATTAGATTTTGAATTGCGACCATCAATATCGCAATACATCTCCAAGTTTTGCGCCGCTAGACGTTGGGTTAACTCCGCAACCTGCCTCTGCAAATCTTCAATCATCACGTCTTGTATACTGCGCTCATGGTAAGGGACTTCCTCCCTCGGAACCTGTCCATGTCGACCGCGACCACTAGTCATGAAAAACTAATGAAAAAAATTCATCCCAAGAAGACGCTAAGCTCTGATACCAACTGACGCCGGGCAGAACTAGGATTGTTCTGACAGCGTATAAAAGCAGCAGAAACTAAGATTTGAAGATAGAAAAGGGAATTCAGGAAGAGAGAAAATAACAAGTAGGGAAGAGAAAATCCCTAAGTGCCCCAAATAAGCAAATAGAGAAATAACTCTGAAAGACTTAAATTTAATTGATAGTATAAACTGGATTGAAAAACAACAAAGACTAGATGCCTTTATATAGGCTAGACACCTCCTAAACTAACAAGGAAAAGGAAAAGCAAACCTAATTAGAAAAGGAAAACAAATCCTAATAGGAAAAGGAAAACAAATCCTAATAGAAAAGGAAAAACCCAATCCTTATTGAAAAAGGAAAACTAAAACACACATGCATAATTAAAATAACAATTTTCTAAAATTCCTCCTGCATCAAATTCTAACCCCATCTTAACTCCATCCATAACACTATTTCATAGACCATATTTTATTTTGATGTATCTAATGGCGTACATTATGCTACATTACTTAGAATTTTAAATTACTTGACATGTAAAATTTTAAATTTTAAAGTAGAGATGATATATTTCATTATCCAGATTTTGTTTTATAGATTGAAATTTTAAAATCTATCATAAATGATACACAAATAATCATCAATAATTTTGAGTAAGCAAAACTCGTAATCTTCACGCGCACAAAGCTAGCCTATCCATTTTTGTCTATATGCTTGCGAAGCACAAAATTAACTAAGGGTGCGTTTGGCATTACGATTTCATAAATAAAAATGTAAGTTTAAATCAAATCGCAGAAAATTTATTGTTTGGGATACTTTGATGTAATTCAAGCTTCATTAGACAAATTGTACTTAATTAGATTAGTAAATGTAAAAGGTCATGTTTTGTTATCCAGTACGGACCAATATTTTAGCAGTTCGGATGGGACAGTTGAAGAAGTACATTGAAGATTTCGAGAATGCTCCGTCCTAAGTCTCATTCCAAACTCAGTTTGGATGAATGAAGTTTGAAGCTTAGCACAATGGTCAGTTCCAAGTACCATGCTAATTCAAGTGTCGTTCTAAGTCCAGTTCGGACGGATGAAGAATGGAGGTTGGCAGAGTGGTCCATTCCAAGTGCCATTCTATTTCAAGTCCAAGCGAAAGATTTTATGGGAGCTCTTTTAAGTCATAGAACCTTGTGTTGGGAGAGAATTCATGTTGTTTAGAGCCGTCATGGTATTCCTTTTTTCGAGTGAGGTTTTGAAAACCACATAATTAAACCTAGATCTTACAAAAAGCCTACAGCCTATCGGAATTCCAATAAAAAGAAAATCAAGTAGAGAAATTTTTAAACTTGTCTAGTGTCAATTTTAAAGGTTTTGTAAGTAAGAACTTTTTTTAATTCTATTTGTTCTATAATGGATTGATTTTTTGAGTTGACTACTCCAAAGTGAGTTTACTCTTAAAGAGTTCTTAAAAAAAGTTTCAACTTTGTCACAAAAATCCTTTTGTGTTGATTGTTTTATGCTTTCATATATTTTTAATGATGATATTTGTTGTCGGTAATTTTAAATTTCGTATTAATTGATTGGAATCTCACGTATATTTTTCAGACTTTGTCAATGAAAAAGGCCCTCAGAAAGATGACATCAATACGTCACCTGATTAACCCCCCTCCTCTCCACCACTTTCAAGGCAAGCTTTTTACTTTCTTCAGAACTGAAGTATATATAGCTTTGCTCCCATGATGTCCAAAATCATCGTCATTCTTCTTTTCCATGTCTTTCTTTCTTTACAGTACGTGAAGCCTTCAGCTGCACAAACTTGGATCAGAGCAGGTTACTGGTACTACGGTAGCGGTTATTTGTTACCCATTTCAGACATAAACTCAGCCCTCTTCACTCACCTTATTTGCGCTTTTGCTGATGTAAATCCTTCGTCCTCCGAGTTCTCTATCCCATTCTCTGCTCAGCCATACTTCACCTTCACCAACACCGTTAAACAAAAGACCCATCAATCACCACCCTCCTTGCTATTGGGGGCTCAAGTGCAAACCACAGTCCTTTCATCGATGGGCTATATATAAGGATATCAAGACTTACATTCAGAGAAATGGGGGTGTCGTAATATACAAGCCTACATATGTTGTGAAATCCTGCACAGTTGGATCGATCAGTCTGGATCTGCTTTGATGATGCTGTGGTTGTCCAAAATAAGGTTTCTTATGCCAAGCAGAAGAAACTACTTGGTTAGGTTGCGTGGCAACTCCCTTATGATGACAATTCGGAACTTTCTCTAGCAGCAGGTAAGAGATCGATGCAGCAGACTTATTTGATATTATTTGTTAAAATAATATACTTTCTTAGGAAGCATGATTAGATGTTTGATAAGGGTATTCGTACTCCCGATGGTTGTACCTATCATATTGCACTTCAGCTTTCATCAGCTGCATCCGTAAGTTACCTCCATTTTCACCTATTTAGAGGTGCTAGTGGTCTGAATTGAGTTATTCTATCTAAGTTTGGTTTTAGCTTCATGTCTAAGCTTATTTTAACTTCTTGTCTGTCATGTAACCTCTTTTATCTTTAATGAATGCTGGTTGGTTAAAAAAAAAAAAAAAAGAATATTAATCTAACTGCCCACATATGTAAAGAATTCAAATACGTCAAGATGTCAATGCCCTTTCCGCTTCATATATGTCTAAGTTAAACTTAAAATTTTGAGTTTGTTAACGAAATTTTAACTAAAGAATTGAGAGTTTAATGAGAATACTCTTAGACAAGCTCTGTAAATATCAAGAGCCAGAAAGTAAAAAAGTGAAAGCTATTTAATTTTTTACGCTTATATATTCATTTTCATTATTTCTCCCTTCTACCAAAAATAAAGAAAGAATTAAAAAAAAATATTTAACTAAAGTAGAGAAAAACCTATAGAGTTCGATGTTTGGTTTCTTTTAAAAATGGCTCTCCAAATTTGAAAATCTAGATTTTTATTTTCAAATTTAACTTTTGTTTGCAAAGTTCACTATATGTGCACTTATGTTTTTCTAGAGTTGGCTGGCCTTAGGAAACTGACTTTTAATTGGGTTGTCTTTGACAGAGATAAGACATTACATATATGCCATTGATATGTACATGTATAGAAGATTATCTGGCATGCTTTAATAATTAAACTAAACTATACAAACATCCAATTATTTCAGCAATCGAAAGTATTAGAAGCTTGACAGTGACATTGTTTTAAGATATTTTCTGACATATTAGTCTCTCATATATTCCATCATGATCATGAGATGCTTTATCAGCTAAAGGGGAAGGAAATAATATTAATGGACAACACAAGGGGCGATTATTAGTGATCGTTTTGACTACAACTGCTACCGTTGTTCTCCTACTGGGGCTTGTCATTTGTTGCTTACGAAGGAGAATGTTCAAATTAAAAGGTAAAGTCTTTCTACGGCATTTACTCTCACCATCTATAATTGGAAGTTAGGATTATTTACTATTAACCACCATGATTGAGAATCTGACACTTTTGGGCATCTACTCTTCTTTTTTGTGTTTTTTTTTTTTTTTTTCCTGTTAATATACGAATGGTTGTTACATCTAAAGAATCGGAGTCCAAAATTAACCATATGGCAGCTGCAGGAGATTTTAATGGCAATGTTCCTAATCTGCAAGTCTTTAATTTAGCTGAGATTGAGGCAGCTACAGGTAGACTTTCAATTGAAAATAAACTTGGAGAGGGAGGTTATGGTCCCGTTTACAAGGTAAACTTCTAGTAGACTACATATACATGTGGGATTGCCCCCATCATCGTTACAAATGCTTCAAGTTTTAGACTAAATAAATTGGAAGAATTGAAACATAACTCTATCTACAAACCACTCCCACGCTACATTTTGGTAGGAGGAGTAGAAAATGTCTTGCCGTATCTTAATGATGGAAGGATACCAATTAATCATGGGTGTATTACCAAATGGACAAGAAATAGCAGTGAAAAAGCTTTCAAAAACATTTACACAAGGGTTTGAGGAGTTTCAGAATGAGGTTATACTTACTGCAAAACTGCAACATGTAAATCTTGTGCGACCTTTGGGATATTGCATTGAGAGGGATGAAAAAATGCTGATCTACGAGTACATGCCAAACAAAAGCTTGGACTTCTACCTCTTTGGTCTGATATATATCTTTCCTGCAATTCAATTACAGTGAATGAGAGAATAATGTTAAATGCAATATACTATTGCATCTTTTGCATAGAAAGCTGCATGCCAATAATTCCTGATGTTGACACTTGTGCCAAACACCCTTTAAGCTTAAAAACAGCCAAGGTTATCTCAGTTCAAGCTTATAGGGATACTGGCACAAGGTGTCTTTTTAAATATTTGGGCATTTTTTTCGCATCTTATTTCTTTATTAGCCCCACACTTAATTTTCACTATGTAATTTGACATAGACCCAATGAGACAGTTTCTATTGGATTGGAGAAAACGCGTTGACATCATTGAAGGGGTTACCTAGGGACTTCTATATCTCCAAGAATACTTAAGAATGACAATTATTCACCGAGACTTGAAAGCTAGGAACATTTTAATAGATGACGAGATGAAACCCAAGATCTCAGACTCTGGTATGGCTAGAATTTTCAGGAAAAATGATCGTGAAGCAAACACAGATCGGGTTGTTGGAACATAGTAAGTACTTTGCCTAAAAAGCTTTATAACCTATGCTTTCTTGTTAGTTAAATAATTAATTTTGATGTTAAAAAATCGAATGCAGCAGTTATATTCCTTCGGAGTATGTTAGAAAAGGTATGTACTTCATCAAATCTGATGTTTATAGCTTTGGAGTTCTACTTCTACAAATGATTAGTGGCAAGAAGACTACTTGTTATTATGGTTTGGATGAGAGTCTAAACATCCTAGAATATGTAAGTAAACATTCCTAATTAAGACAACTGTGTATCAAAATGTTACACTTAATTGTTTTCTTTTGCTAAGTATTTAATGCTTAATATTCTATAACTTCATACATATGAGCTGTGGAACGAAGGCAAAGGCATGGAATTTATGGATTCTACTCTGGATAACACACCTTCATCGTAGAAATTAATTACATGCATACAAATAGCTCTTTTATGCGTTCAGAAAAACGCTAATGACAGGCCATCTATGTTAGAAGTTTCATTAATGCTAAAAAATGAAACTGCTACTCTAACAATTCCAAAAAAGCCAGCTTTTTCAAGGAAAACAGATGAAGAGGAGGAAACTAAATCCACATTCCAGATTCCACAGCGGGCACACTAAAGCATAATTTCCTTTTTATTAAAACTTTCATGAGTATCTATCTTTAAAAATTCTCACAGATTAACTAGGACATCTATATTCTTTATTATGTTTGATAAATCATTAAATCACCATCTAACAATTCTTGATCCACATAATTAAATTGTAAAGACATTTAAACCTAGTACTCCAAAGTCCTTAATAAACTATAAATACATTTAATACATCATAACCAAACCACATAGGATCTTTTAAAAAAGGTGTACATATGACTCTAGTTTAGCAAATACATTTATCATGTTTTATATATATATATATATATATTTTTTTTTGGCAAGATCGAACTGATAAATGAGTAATGCTACAAATTTCTTTTGTGTGCTTTCAAAATTGATATGATTTTTAAAATTACCATGAAATCAAAATCTAATAATAATCTATAACAAATTCAATGATGATTTTGGGAGAACACAAAAGAGACATAAGTGAAACATTTAGCATTACTCCTGATAAATGTCTATTATAATTTGGTGGTTGTGTAAATATTAAATTTTTGTTAAGAGATATATTATACTCCCGCCGCATTAAGATGAGGCTCTTTCAATACACGTATGCTCATGATGTTTTAGACTTGCTGAATAGTGGACTCACATATTCACCGATAAAATTGTATACTATTTAACAGTTAATTAGCACCCCAATGCTAAAAAAGGGTGAACAAATATTACCGAATTGGTGATTAGGCGGGTGAAATATGCCTAACAAAATATGTAAAGAATGTTATAAATAAATGTTTATGTTGTATATGCTTAAGCTATATGATAATTAGTATGTGTTGTTATTAAATTGTGTTTTACACCAAACATTATATAAATTGTTTTACTCTTTTTATATTATAGAGTATGAAGTTAATTATATATGTAGAGAAGAAAATGCAAAGGAAAATTAAGTTTGATTTTACTAGTATATATGTATATAACACCTCTCTAAAACAAAACGGCTATAACATTTTATAGACAAACATTTTTGAAAATCATGCGTTGTTATTGCTGCTTTAAAAGCATACAAAAATGAATTTTTAAATGAAAATGGGGCTCACTTCACACGCGACTAAGGTCAAGATATTTATATTTCTTGAGCTATGAACTCACACGTCCACCTGTAAACATCTTTGAAGAGGCGGTTGAGGAACACCCGTACACGTGTTTGGACTAGTGTCCATGAGGTTGGTAGGAGCCCTCCACCTTGTGTTAAGTCGATCAGTTTGAGGAATGGCAATGTGGCATGGTTTGGAATATTGTAAAAACAAGTATTTATATTGTAAAAACAAGTATTTATACTACAAATAACACATCACATCCGACTAAGATAATTGCCTTAATTTAAACACAGCATATTTGATAGTTGGCCTTATTAATGTAGATATATAATACAAGCTTCTTAATTAACACGACAGATTTGATACAGGCCGGATCCTTGTCAAAAGCCATAAGGGAGTTTGGGAGTTAGGCTTATCAATTGCTTGGGATAGAATATGATAGATTATTTTATTTATTTCTTTTCCTATACACAGGAAGCTTGTAAACGTTCGTTACAACAACTTCGACCATGATATTTTGAAATCAATCAAATTTGAGATTTTTCTCAATTTTCTCTGAGGAGAATTATCTTTCAACCTGCGGGTTGTGCTGCAATCTGAGGATTGTGTTTTCTTTTCTTGTTTAAGAGATGAAGAAGCTCTTAAACTTTTGTTACCAAGTCTTCGGCTGCGTCACCCATCTCCACCTTCATAGTAAATCCAGCTCAACAATGTCCCACCGCCAACCATCCTTGCCTTTTCTTATCCTCTGATTATTGATCATCTTTCAACTCTTTCCAAGCCTTTCCATCGCAATGCAGAAGTAGCAGATAAGTTTTAAGCCGATCTTAACGTTTATCCGAAGCCAAATTCCATATTTTTTCAAGCTGTGAGTATCAATTGGTGCCTGCTTATGTGATCATTTGAGTATCTTTTCCTTTTTGGTTTTCCTACATCAAATAGTTGGGCTGGTTTGTACTCTGAAAACATATCTGCTACTGCTTTTTAAAAGGTATTTTTTGTTTTAATGTTTTTGTGATTACTTTATATGTTGAATTATTTGTTAATATTTTGCTTGTTTTTTTTTTTAAGCTAAAAAGCAAAAATCGGTCCTAAAAGAGTATTAACAAACGAGGCTATATATATGTTTATGGAGTCGGAATCAGGGAGCCTTTGGGTCCTGTTTTGCTATTATTGTTTACTTGAACTGTGATATGCATTTGTGAGCTTATTTCGTTCACTAAACTGGAAGGTCGTTGCTGGTCCCTTTCTATTTATATTGTTTGTTTTGGTGATCATGGTACTTGTAATTTGAAGATGATTGTCTCATTGTGTTGCAGGGTATGGTTGAAGGCTGTGTTCTGTGAGAGTAAGTGGATCTATCTCTTTGGAAGAAGCTGATTTGTGTTCATATTTCGGGTAAGTTAGCCAGCTCAATCATTTAAAAGTTTCACCATTAGAGAGGGAGATGGAGCTTCAACATTTCATCCACGGACATCCGTTGATCTTCAACGAAGATGTAGATGAGGATTATTATGGTTATTATAAAAATTACAATGTTTGCCAGAAACAAGTATCGGGTCCTAATTACAGTTGCAAAGAGTGCTTTTGGTTCCTCCTTCATAAATCATGTGCACAACTACCCCACGAGTTGCGGCACCCGTTGCACCCCAAACATCCCCTTCTTCTCATCAAGGCGAATCAAGGAGGCAAATGCGAGGGTTGCAATACAGATCATCTAGACGCCTACAGCTTCATTTACAGTTGTTTTGACTGTAAATTTAACCTTGATACAAAATGTGCTTCTCTGCCGCTCACCATCGAACCTAAAAGTCATGCCCACCCATTGACCCTCATGCAGAGATCTGTCTCTTTCACTTGCGATGCTTGTGGGAAACAAGGCAAAGGCATGTTTTACTCATGTGCTGTCTGTCCATTCTTGGTCCACCTAGAATGTGCTTCCTTCCCATTGACTGTCAAGCATATCCGTCACCACCACCCTCTCAACCTCATGACCAACCCTCTTCACAAATCCGACCATCCACTTTGCCAACTCTGTGTTAAAAGTGTGGACACAGACTACATGGTCTATTATTGCTCAACTTGTGATTTTGTTACCCATCTTCATTGTGCTGCAAATGACAAACTGTGGGGTGAAACATATGTGCCAGAATGCCATGATGAATCCGCTGATTCCTTTAGTACTTATGTTGTCTTGAAATCCATACTGGGAGAACCCGTCGAAATTAAACATTTTTGTCATGAGCATGACTTGAAGCTTATCGATGAGCAATTTGAGGATAGAGAAAAATGTGATGCGTGTATGTGGCCTATCTCCACTCCGTTTTATAGTTGTGCTGAATGCAAATTCTTTCTACACAAATCTTGTGTTGAATTACCCAAAAAAAGTCACACCCACTTCATCAACATCCCCTCATTCTCGATCAACCCCCCCCCCACTTGATGCTAATAGGAAATTGGTGTGTAATGCTTGTGGTCGCACTTGTAATGGTTTGACCTACCATTGTGACAAATGTGATTTCGATCTTGATGTCCAATGTAGTTTGATGCCTGACATGTTTAACCATGACGGTCATGAGCACCGACTTATTCTTTCTAGCGCATCATATTTTGATAAGTGCAGCTCTTGTGACTTGCTAGGAACAACCTTCTTTCGTTGTGCTAATTGTGAATTTTCTCTAGATTTCAAATGTGCTACACTACCACATATCATAAGATACGGACCGTACGAACAACTATTTACCCTTTGTTATAAAGATGAAGATGATTTTGATAATGAATATTATTGTGATATTTGTGAAGAAAAACGAGATCCAAAGCACTGGTTTTACTATTGTAAAGATCTCACTTTTTTTGCTCATCCCAACTGCATTCTTGGGAAATCTTCATATATCAAATGTAGGAGGACTTGTCAATCTGACATGCAAGAACATCGCCTCATTTTGGATGACAAGTGCGAGAGCGGCCATCGTCTATGTGATGAATGTGGTAGTCTTTGCAATGGCTTGACTTATACATGTGTCTCTCGTGATTTGAGTCTTCACAGGTGGTGCTTTCACAAGATTAAAGCACTAAGATGGTGGCTATATGTTCTAAAGGAAGAAGAGGGAGAGGGAGAAGAGGGAGAGGGAGACAAAGATGAAGACAAAGAGGAAGACAAAGATCTTCGTCGAAGTGGAAAAAGAAGAAGAGGAAGAGGAAGACGAGGAGGAAGAAGAGAGAGAGTTTGAAAAATGAGATGAATAACATTGTATATTATTATTATTTTTTTTTGACATGTCCACACAAGGGAAGGGGAAGGGAGGATTCGAACTAGTGACCTCCGCTTCATGAGGCGTGGTTCATAGCCGATTGAATTACCCCTTGGGGACAATAACATTGTATATTATGCTCAAGAGGAAGTGTCTGCATTGAAAAATGCTATTTACTCCAATAGAAGCTATGCACGAGCATTTGTATTGAAATGTTTTGAAGGTAATTATTGGGTTGCTTTTAATGTAGTTAAATGCTTTACAATAGTGTTGCTGAAGTAGTGCTAGTTGTTTGAAGCAGAAAATTCATTTGGAAATTGGGTTCCTGAAGGGATATATATAGATAAATGCTCCGGAAGTGCTACATTCTCTGTTTAGTAGTGTTATTTCTTAAATTTACTTACTGTAATATAAGAAAGATCTGTGTAAAATTGTGATGGGTCATTTCAAGTAAAACAAAATATTTTTAATCAGTAAACAAGATTCATTGAAATACAAGTACTTCATGATCGAGAAGTAATTTTTATGGGCTCTACAAGTTGCAGTGTATTGAAAACTTAAGTAAGGCCTCTAAATAACAAGTCATTTAGTAACATAGGAGAAAGAAAAATAAAAAAAAGAAAAAAGAAAAAAAGGAGATGCTGTTTGGTGTTAATTTGATTGTTATATTTTGAATTTTAAAATTAAATTATAATGAAAAAAGTTCACGTTGCTTTATAGTCTAGTGTTTTCTTGAAAGCAGGGCATGTGAAAATAAGTCCAAAAGATGCATTCTTATAGAATAACATTTTATTATCTATCTTTGATTTTTCATCAAAAACAAAAACAAAAACAAAAAACTTTTTATCATGAAGAACAAATATATCTATATAAAATTATTGTTTATTAATTAAAATTCAAGTAATTTTAAGATAGCTATTGAGGATGACAAATATGCATTATGATTAATTATATGGACTTATAATCTACTCATATCATCCAGACAGTCGTAACAGGTTTAATAATATATATGTTGTCTTATAGTAAATTTGTTGCCATGTGGTTTAATATTTTAAAATAACATTTTTTTAAGTGTTATTTTAAAATATTACTTATTACTATGTATATCATTAATGTTACAACAAAACAAAATATAGATAATGAAATGGAGAGGATCCTATTCTGCATTAGTTTTTTTTATTTTAAAAAAAATAATAATAAATAAAAAGAAAAAAACCAATTAGTGTCATTTAAACATGGAACTCATTTGAGTCCTCTCTTTAGGGTGGTGTACATCCTACCGGCTTCCGGCTGAGGAGAATCGTGAGTAGACAATCGGGAGCAGAAGATGAAGAGGATGGGGGAGGAGTTGGAGGCGTTGTGCAGAAGGATATCGCTAACTTTAAGATCATTGTGTTTCACATGGGTTAAAGCTAATATGAACGATGCGTATATAAGCTCTTGGGCACCTTCCTCTTGCAAGTCAGTTTTCTAATGTGAGTTTTTTCAAAATTTATATCATTTAGTATCAAAGCCAAACATCCGCCCCAATAAGCTAATCATGGTTCACTTGTTAGGGAGATAAGTGGTTTTGAAGTTCTTACCAATAGTATATTAATATATATATTTGAACACCACTCTAACCCAAAAGCCTAAGCTAATGAGCTTAAGTCAAATTATGTATATTAAGTACTTTGTTTTTTTTTTTTTTTTTTACATATACTTTTTCAATGTGGGACTCAAAACTCACAAGTATACTCACAACATGACCTGTTTAATTATACGAGTCAGGTTATGATTAACGTATATAGTTGTATAGCCATACCTCAATACGACCAAATCCAACACGCAAACACGAATTACACCCCCTCATAGTACTCCTCAAAACCTCTTTAATACCGGAACAAAAGTCTTTGTGATGTTGTATTTGAAAAATCTGTTTCATTTGTTTGGCTACAAACCCATCCAATATTAACCACTAAAGTCTTGTGGAGTTGTTAATGGCATAATGCATTTATGATTCAACCAAGAAAGTAGATGCACGATATTATGCACATCATTGGACGAAGCTGCTCCAAAAATAAAACAAAAAGTTTTCAGGCCCTCGCTTATGGTAACATTTCTAAACATCAAAGTAATGTCATGTCAACAAGACTAAGGGAACCTGTAGTTTTCATACATGTATAACGTTGGACGTCTCTTTTCTTTCCTCCTTTCATATCAAACAGCTAAATTCAAGTCCCCACAAATTTCCAAGATGCTGCTCTCCCCTGCTACAGTTTTGACATTAAGTAGATGTTATCATACCCTGAAAGAGATATCAACTAGCTTTCTTTCCATGGCATCCAAGAATATCATACTCCTCTCCTTCATGTTTCTTTTTCAAAATTTGCAGTGCTCTAATGCTCAGAGTTGGATCAAAGCTGGTTATTGGTATGCTGGTAGTGAATCCCCCATTCCTGACCTGAATTCTGCCTTGTTTACACACCTTATATGTGCTTTTGCTGATATCAACTCCTCCACCTACCAGCTTTCCATCCCCTCGGCTGATGAACAATACTTCTCCAGCTTCACAAACATTGTCAAACGCAAGAACCCATCAGTGGTCACGCTTCTATCTACATGGAATGGACAAGCTGCAACGGCTAAATCCATCTTAGGTGAGAAAGTCAACGCATCAGTATTGTCTTCAATGCTCAGCCGATCTTCTTACAGAAAGTCTTTCATTGAATCTTCAATAAAAACAGCAAGGAAATATGGATTTCAAGGCATAGACTTGTTCTGGCTTTGGCCTAACACGGCCACAGACATGACCAACATGGGAATTCTGCTGGATGAGTGGCGAGCTGAAGTAAATTCTGAGTCAAGAAAGCCAGGCCAAGCACAATTGATCTTGACGATGGCCCTTTTTTACTTGCCAACTTTTGAATTTGGGATTTACCCGATTGATTCCATACAGAGAAATATGGATTGGGCACATGTTGTGGCATATGCCTATCACCTGCCTTCAAAGGAGAACTTTACACATGCTCATGGAGCTTTATATGATCCTTCAAGCCATGTTAATACTGATTATGGCATAAGAGAGTGGTTGGCTAAAGGATTTCCCTCAAACAAGTTGCTTTTGGGTTTGGCTTACCATGGCTATGCTTGGGCTCTTTCAAATCCCAAAGAAAATGCTATTGGTGCGCCATCATCAGGGCTGGCCGTAACACAAGATGGGAGCATGAGTTACAAGTACATCAAGTGGTACATTCGAAGTTATGGTGCTACAATAATTTTCAATTCTACTTATGTTATGAATTACTGCGTTATTGGATCCACTTGGATTAATTTCGATGATGTGGAGGCTATCAGAGCTAAGATTGCTTATGTCAAGGAGAAGAAGCTACTTGGTTACAATGTGTTTCAGGTCATCAATGATGACAATTGGGTTCTTTCTCTAGCAGGTACCATCTGAACTTTATATGGCTATATACTTTGTCCTCATAGGAGTCAATGAATTGACATTACAAACCCTTTTATAGAACTTCATCATTTGAATCTGCTTATCTAGAAATGGAAGGGAAAAATTGCCTTGCAAATGCACATAACACAAGATTAGTCATCATGACTTGATTAATCCATTTAAGCAAAATAGAAATCATGGGAGATCTTTGCATAGCAGAATGCTTAGTACTCTTAATCTAACATAAAGCTTGCCTATCTTCACCCAAGCTCTAAGTTGGAGGTTGACCCTCTTGAGGAGTGTAAGTTTTTGGTTTAGGAGTTCTAAAAACAGAGAAATTTTGTATCAACTTGCAAGATCTAGATGCGAAATTTTTAATTTAGTTTCTGGACTGCATTGACAGCTCAAGAGAAAGAAGATGGCCAAGGAAACAAGTGAAGGCTATTGTTAAAAATTCTTCTTCCAATAGCTTTGATCATTGTCCTTCTAGCCTTCTTGTTATGTTACCTAAAAGGAAGAGTACTGAAGTCAAAAGGTAATAGAACAACTGCAAGACTTTGCCACTTGAGAATTTTCCTTTTGTCAGTATAACATTGAGATATCAATAATTTATTTATTTCATTTTCCTATTTGGCTGCAGGCATGATTCTTTTAGGAAACAGAGATTCTGGACCAGTAACCAATCCATCAACTCCTGAAAATCTTGACCACAATGTTCCTAATCTGCAAGTATTCAGCTTTTCCAGTATCAAAGCAGCTACAAATAACTTCTCAAGTGCAAACAAGCTTGGAGAGGGGGGTTTTGGCCCTGTTTACAAGGTAATGTTTGGCTCTTGTGCTAATTTTCTTGGCACTAATTAGTTTTGCTTTTGAAGAATGTGAATTTTATATCAGCTGTGTAGCTCTGGCTTAGCAGACAATGCTAACCGTGGGTTTCAATGTTGTCAGGGTAAATTACCAAGAGGACAGGAAATAGCAGTGAAGAGACTCTCAAAAACTTCAACTCAAGGACATGAAGAGTTCACAAATGAGGTTACCCTTACCGCAGGACTTCAACATATAAATCTAGCTAGAGTTGTGGGATATTGCTTAGAGAGAGAAGAAAAGATGTTGATCTATGAGTGGATGCCAAACAAAAGCTTGGATTATTACCTCTTTGGTATGCAATCGTTCTGTGCTTCTGATTATAGTCAATCATTTGGGTTTATGTGACATTTGACTTTGTATCTTATCAGCCTAAATGGGTCTAAATGCCAACATATAACGACCCTGGAAAAATGCTAGCCACAACTATACTAGTACTCGAAAAGGACTAATCGAAGTTGTAATTGGAGCTTTCTAAAATCATTTATAAAGTCCATTTTCAAGTAATAAATAATGAATTTAAGACTCCGCACCCATGTGAGCAATAGATCTTCCCAACGTGGGACTAACTTTCAGGGGTACCATAATCTTCCCCACTCAAATCCCTGAAGTCCTCATTAGGGCTCATGCGATACAGTGGCTTAGCGCCACATGGCGTTACTAAATTATTTTGATACCATTTGTTACAAACTAATAAAAGCGCTACCCACATCTATGTTATTAATTCAAATAGACTAGTTGAAGTTTTGCATTTGAAATTCCTTAGAATCACTTATAAAATTCAATCTTATTTAGTAAGGAACTTAGCACCCATGAACACATTTTATAATCCACTCATTCTATGTGAGTAGTACATATTCTCAATGTAGGACTAATTTTTTGGGCTGTCACAAAATATTTAAAGTAAGATATCTTGATATGTATTGCCATTATTATTCAATCTTGAGAAAAGCATATATGTAACGACCCAGGGAAAAGCACTAGCCACATCTGCGCTATTACCCCAAAAGGACTAGTCAATTTGAAGTTTTCCTAGAATTCATTATAAAGCTCAGTTTCACCTAGTAACTAGGCAATGTGGGACTTAGCACCCATAACTATCTTTATAAACTACCCACTCTATGTGGGCTTCTTCTCATCTTCCTAATATGGGACAGGAGTGTTACAATATATAGGTGAGAAATTTAAGCTTTCAGAGTCTTGAAAAGCCATGATGTCTTGCTAGCTAATTAAGTGCGTTTTGTTGCTTTGGTTTGTATCATTATGTTTGATGACTGCTAACTGCTCACAGTTTTATTTTTGTGTAGATCCAACCAGAAGGTATAACTTAGATTGGCCAAAGCGTGTTCACATCATTGAGGGTGTTACTCAAGGGCTTCTATATCTCCAAGAATACTCAAATTTTACAATAATTCACTGAGATCTCAAAGCTAGCAACATTTTACTGGACAAGGACATGAATCCAAAGATCTCAGATTTCGGAATGGCTAAGCTTTTTGGAAAGGATGAACATGAAGCAAACACAGACAGGATTGTTGGAACATAGTAAGTACTTCTCAGCTTTTGTATGGTTTCACTTTCTCACATGCATTTCCCTTGTTAAATTCTCAACATCTCTTTTAATTAATTTGATGTATGAAAAATGCAATGGCTATGTTCCTCCAGAATATGTTAGAAGAGGTATATACTCTATGAAGTATGATGTCTATAGTTTTGGAGTTCTACTTCTGCAAATCATAAGTGGCAAGAGAAATGCATGTTACTATGGCCCAAACGAAACTTTAAGCCTTTTGGATTATGTAAGTAACTTCATTAAACTTTCTTATGATTTAAATAATTGCCTTTAATTTGAAATATAAAGATGGGTAACAAATATTGAATGATTTCAGGCATATGAGTTGTGGAAAGAAGATAAGGGCATGGAGTTGATTGATCCATCATTGGATGATTCCTCATCATCTTGCAAACTCATGAGATGCTTGCAAGTAGCTCTATTATGCGTCCAAGAAAACCCAGTGGATAGACCAACAATGTTGGAAGTTTATTCAATGCTCAAAAATGATGTTGGACCAAATATTGCTACCCCTCAAAAGCCAGCTTTTTCAGCCAAAAGTGATAAAAATGTGGGGAGCACATCAACATCACAGCAAAGAAGTTGTTCAGTTGGTGATACAACAATTTCCGAAATAATACCTCGGTGACCGCCCGAGCCAGCTCTCGAGGGAAATGGTTTACTCAATCCTTTTATAATCACACTTGTATATATAGTATATACTCAGCAATCTCCCCTCATGTGTGAGTATGTAACATCCCAACTTCAAATAATAAATTACTAATTTCAATATAAAAAATCTTTGATTCACACGGTGAAAATTGCATGTATCTTCTTTGGTTTTTTTTTTGTTTTTAAACCATAAACTCACTTGATATTTAAACTAGACATTAGAGCTTTAAACTAATTACACTTTATACAATGTTGTGCACGGAACTAAATTCTGGATTCTAAATAAGAAAAAAAAATGAGAAAATAAATGAATCATACAAGACACTAAAATTTAAATAATAACAAGTCTACATCTACAAGACACTCATAAGAAATTCACTATCACAAAAGAGTAGACAGAAAATCTCTCAAATCTCACCCCACACACAAAGGAGAAAACTAAACAAAAGAGCAAACTGTCTTTTGACTCTTTTTCTCTCTGTTGTACGACACAAAGTGAAAAAGCTGCTGCCCCTATATGTTTCTCCACTTTCAAAGTGGTGCGGCATACTCCATTTTATAAGGACTCATGCATAGTCGGTTGCCAAGAGGTACAAAACCCAGTAGGAATTATATATAGAATTCCATTTCAGCTAAAATAAAGACTCGAAACCCCATCACCATCTTCATAATGAATCCACCACCAACCTTCCTTGTTTTTTAGTTTGCTGATCTAATTATTGATCCGTGAAGAAGCCAAAATCCAGATTTCTTCTAGCTGTGAGTATTCATTGATGCCTGCTTATGTAATCATTTGATGAGTGTCCTTTCCTATTTTTGTTTTCCTATATCAAAAACTCAGCTGGTTTGTATAAATGTTGATCAAAAACATATGCTTTAGAAGTCGGAATCATAGAGCCTTTTCTTTCTGTTTAGCTGTTACTGTTTACTTGAACTGTTTAGTTGTTATTCTTTGGGGGAGTGCTTGTAATTTGAAAATGATTGTGTCGTTTTGTTGCAGAGTCAAAACGACAAGCAAGGAACAAGTGGACAAATCTTTTTGGTTCAAAATACACCCATCGGGATCTGTGTTCATATTTTGGGTAAGTTTGCCTGCTCAAATATCATTTAAAGTTTCACCATTAGACAGGGATAGAGATGGAGCTTCAACAAATCATGATGGATTTTCTAATACTTGCTATGGTTGCCAAAAACAACTATCGGGTCCTAATTACAGTTGCAAAGAGTGCTTTTGGTTCATCCTTCACAAATCATGTGCAAAATTACCCCACGAGTTGCAGCATCCGTTGCACCCAAAACATCCCCTTCTTCTCAGTAGTGTTCCATATGTAAATCGGGAAGGAAAATGCGATGGTTGCAATAGAGATAATATACAAGGCTTCATTTACAATTGTTTTGGTTAAATGGTTGTAATTTTAACCTTGAGGGTAAATGTGCTTCTCTACCACTCACCATTGAAGCTGAAAGTCATGCACACCCATTGACCCTTATTCGGAGATCTGTCTCTTTCACCTACAATGCTTGTAAGAAACAAGGCAAAGGCATGTATTACTTATGTGTTGTCTACCCATTATTGGTCCATCCACCTAGAATGTTCTTCCTTCCCATTGATTGTCAAACATGTACGTTACACCCACCCTCTCAATCTTACCAACCCTCTTCACAAATCCGACTGTCCACTTTGCCAACTCTGTGTTAAAAGTGTGGACACAGATTACATGGTTTATTGTTGCTCAACTTGTGATTTTGTTACCCATCTTCATTGTGCTGCAAATAAGGAACTGTGGGGTGAAACTGAAACATTTGTGAAATTCATTGATTCTATTAGTACTTATGTTGTCTTGAAATCCATGTTTGTCATGAGCATGACTTAAAGCTTATTGATAAACAATTTGAGAGTAACGAAAAATGTGATGCGTGTATGTGGCATATCTTCCCTCTGTTTTATAGTTGTGCTCAGTGCAAATTCTTTCTTCACAAATCTTGTGTTGAATTACTCGAAAAAAAGTCACACCCACTTCATCCACACCCCCTCACTCTCCTCCCAAACCAACCTGATGATAGTGTGTTTCAATGTGACGCTTGTTTACGTGGTTGTAATGGCTTCGTCTACAATTGTGACAAATGTGAGTTCGACCTTGATGTCCAATGCAGTTCGATATCTAACATCTTTAACCATGACTGTCATGAGCACCAACTTATTCTCTCCACCGAATCATATTTTGATAGGTGTAGCTCTTGTAATTATCATGGACAAATCCTTCGTTGCGTTGATTGTGAATTTATTCTGGATTTCAAATGTGCTACACTACCCATACCATAAGATATTGGCTGTACAAACAACTGTTCACACTTTGTTATAAAGATGAAGATAATTCTGATGATGAACATTATTGTGATATTTGTGAAGAACTGCGAGATCCAAAGCGGTGGTTTTTCTATCGTAAAGATCTCAGCTTCCATGCCCATCTGATTTGCATTCTTGGGACATTTCCAAGCATGAAGTCTACAATGCACAAACATGTCCTCACTGTGAGTGACAAGAGCAAGAAGGTCAATCACTTATATTGTCTATGTGAGGAATGTGGTAGTCTTTGCACTGGCTTGACATATAAATGTGACAATTGTCTTTTCAATCTTCACAGGTGGTGCCTTGACAAGACTACAGCACAAACAAGACTGGCTGTTTTGAACTTCTTCCATTAACTTTTCAAATCTTGCTGTTAATTAATATATTGTCGACTATAAATGGGCCAAAACATGAGACATGCAACTAATCCTTCCCGACATCTACCACTTATCTTACCTATTTGTATAGTTATTTTATTATGTAGCTTAATGTAGCATGTCCCACTTATCTTACCTATTTGTACAATTTCGCTCCTCCATTTACAAATTTGATGTAGACCTTCAAAAAACTATTTCGTTTTTTTGTTTGACTACAAATCCATTCAAGATGAACCCCAAAAGTCTCGTGGAGTTGTTATTGGCATTTATGGTTCAACCGTGAAAATAGATGCAAGAATTTTTTTTTAACAATTTTAATCATTTAATGAGAAAAAATAAGGTTAATTTATATAATTTTATACATATATTTTATTTTAATACAACCCAAATCTAATAGGCGAACAAGAATGACTACTTCTTACTTGTCAAACCCTCTTTAATACCCGAAGAAAAGTCTTTCTGATCTTGTCATTGAAAAAGTTGTTTCATCTGTTTAATTACGTATCCATCCAAGATTAACCCCAAAAGGCTTAAGGAGTTGTTAGTAGCATTTACGGTTGGACCGTGAAAGATATCGTGCACATCTTTGAAAGAAGTATTTTATAGTTTTTTTATATGATTTTTGTTTGACATCATTTTTTAATTACTAAAGTTATTTTTTAAGCTTCTCAAAACAATCTTGCTCAAACCCTCTACGTACAATAATAAAACAAAAACTTGACTGGGCCTTATGGTAACATCTCTAAACGTCAATGTAATTTCAACAAGACTAAGAGAACCTATAGTTTTCATGTATATCTATGTATGACATCTCTTTTTTTTTTTTTTTTTGAACGGCTTTCTCTCCTTCTTTGATATCAAAAATCCAAATTCAAGACCACAAATTTGCAAGATGCTGTTCTTATTTCAACTTGTACGGCTCACAGGAGAACATAGAGTTTTGGGATTCAGTAGATGTTATGAAATTTTGGAAACACTTATCAATTAACTTTCTCTTCAAACCGAACACTTTTCATCATACCCTCTTTGCCGATTAAAAAAATTAATTAATTATCAATCTAAGTCAATCAATCATGCATAGTCCATTAAATCTATATGCCCCACCGCCATCATCTTCATAATGAATCTAGCTCCACACGTCCATGAAAGATTTTCACAAATCTTTCAAGTTTGACATATAAAAAGATACAATATTAGAGATCTTATTCAACATTTTCACAAATCTTTCCTTTAACGTAGACTCCTGCACTGCATGAACCTGAACTTGATTTTTGTTTTCTCTGAATTATTTATACTGTGAAGCTAGAATCCGGATTTCTTGTAGCTGTGGTACTAATTAATGCCGGCTCATGTGATCATTTATATGCCATTTCCTTTTTTATTTCCTTACATCAAATACCCTCTCTATTTATTTTCTTTTTGTTGAGTATGGTTGAAGGCTGTGTTTTGTGGGAGTAAGTACACGGTTCAAAATACACTCGTCTGGATTTGTCTTCATATTTAAGGTAAGTTTTCCAGCCCAATCATTTAGAAAGTTTGCCATTAGAGAGGGAGATGGAGCTTCAACATTTCAGCCACGAGCATCCGCTGATCTTTAGTGAAGATGTGGGAAAGGATTATGAAGGATTTTCTAGTTATTGCAATGGGTGCCAAACCATGCTCTCCAGCTCCTTTCAGATCCTTCAATCCGACCGTCAACTTTGCCTACTTTGTGTTAAAAATGTGGACACAGACACAGACTACATGGTTTATTATTGCTCAACTTGTGATTTTGTTACCCATCTCCATTGTGCTTTAAATGAGAAACTCTGGGATGAAACAACAAGTATGCTAAAAGACCAAGATCCAGGGCTTAATGAATCCTTTGATTCCTTTACTTATGTTGCCAAGAAATCCAAACTAGGAGAACCCGTCCAAATCAAACACTTTAGTCATGAGCATGACTTAAAGCTTATTGATGAGCAACTTGAGAATAACGAAAAATGTGATGCATGTGCATGGCCTATCTCCCTTCCGTTTTATAGTTGTGCTCAATGCAAATTTTTAATTCACGAATCTTGTATTGAATTACGTATCCAAAAAAATGTCACACCCACTTCATCAACACCCCCTCATTCCACCTTATGTTGCTAGGTATTTTGAGTGTGATGCTTGTGGCCGCCATTGTAATGGCTTCACCTACAATTGTGACAAATGCGAGTTCGACCTAGATGTCCAATGTAGTTTGATACCAAACATGTTTAACCATGATGGTCATGAGCACAAACTTTTTCTCTCCAGCACACCTTTTTTTTGATAAGTGTAGCCCTTGTGATTCTGAATGACAAATCTTTCGATGTGTTGATTGTGAATTTAATAATCTAGATTTCAAATGCGCTACACTACCATGTACCGTAAGATACAAATCGTATGAACAACCTTGCACACTTTGTTATAAAGATGAGGATGATTCTGGTGATGAATATTATTGTGATATTTGTGAAGAAGAACGAGATCCAAAACATTGGTTCTATTATTATGCAGATCTCAGTTTTCCTACTCATCCCTGTTGCAATCTTGGGGGATATTCATATATCAAGTTTGGGAGGACTTATAAATTTGACATGGATGAACATCCCCTTACTTTGGTTGGCAAGAGCAAGGGCGTGTATCCTCCATGTGTTAAATGTGGTAGACCTAGCAATGGCTTGACTTTTGAATGTGTCAATTGCAATTTCAATCTTCACAGCTATTGCCTTCGCAAACTACAAATGCAACACTACAATCTTGCATTGGAAATATAAATAGCCTATACAAACTGAGTAAATTATTAAGGTATTAATGAGTGTTAAGTCTCATATTGATTGAATTTTATAATTAATTATGGAGAGCTTTAAATTAACTAGTCATTTTGAAATGAAATATTATGACAGATGTTGCAACTACCTTTCCTAAATTATATATTACAACACGAATAACAAGGTTGGTTGTCTGAAATCCTTCCATCAATTTCCCAAATCTAGCTAATAATATATTGTCAACTATAATTGGGACATGCAACTAAACTTTTCCAATGCATGCCACTGATCTTGCCTATTCGTATAGCTATTTATTATATATCTACTTTAATGTAGTGCATGAAAGGACATAAATTTCTTCAAACCAAATTCAAAGAAGTGCTAAGTGTCATTTCTCACATTCTTTTCCCAAATCTAGCTAATAATATATTGTCAACTATAATTGGGACATGCAACTAAACTTTTCCAATGCATGCCACTGATCTTGCCTATTCGTATAGCTATTTATTATATATCTACTTTAATGCAGTGCATGAAAGGACATAAATTTCTTCAAACCAAATTCAAAGAAGTGCTAAGTGTCATTTCTCACATTCTTTTTATTTAATATTCTTAACATTTATTTATTATTGTAATTCTACTAACTTATGAATCCAAACATTAATTTTTGAGAAACCCAAAAGTGTTAAATGATACTTTAGAGTAAGTTGAAAGAAATTTCATTCAAACCAGTTTGGAAAAAATTTGTATCCGTCTTGAAACATCAAGTAAGGGCTCTAATTATAAACAAGAAGTCATTTAGCAGCAATTCTTCAAAAGAAAGAAAGAAAAAAAGAAAAAAAAAAAAAAAAAAAAAGAAGTCATTTAGCAGCAAATGGAAGAAAAAAAGTGATGCTGCTAGTGCTTGGTGCTTGATTGTGATATTTTTATTTTCGAAATTAAATTATAATGAAAAAAAAAAAAAAAAAAAGAAGAAGAAAGAAAATCCACCATTATAGTCAAGTATTTTCTTGAAAGCAGAGCGTGCAAAAATAAGTCCAAAAGATGCAATTTTTTAAGAAAATAATTTTTATAGAAACTTGGCAAAGATGCAATTTTCATTACTGCTTTGGACTACATAAAGATGAGTGGACTGAAGGGTGAAGCTAAACACAACCCCGGCGTGCAATTTTTTTTTTTTTTTTAATATTAAAAAATTAAAAAAAATTAAAATTAGCCTAGCGTGCTTAGCACGCCGGCGTGCTATGAATCACGGCCCGTGGACTGAATAACTGACCCGTAATGTAATGGACCCACCCACTACTATACTTTGACTGACCCATGACTGATCTAACTGCCTCAGTTGGTGGCCCATAAGACTAGCCCATTCCCTGAGATGACTGACCCCGCTAACCCACATCCTAGAGTATTCTAGAGTAAGGTATAGAATGCAAATATAAAGAAAATAACAAATAACACATTTAATTCCAATTAGAAACAGAAAAAAAACACACACACATTTAATTGCCAACATATATATTAACTATTCATACTTATAATATCTTTTTAATGTGTAACTCAATATTTTTACACTCGCACTTTTATATTCAATAATCTCTCTCAAGTGTGAGTCTATCACCACATAATAATAAATAAATTAAAAAGATAAGATTCAAAGTCCGAAGGAGAATTACAAAGACATGGTTAATTCGAAGTTAACCCCGAATTAATCCACTAGAAATTAACACATAAAATATCCAGATGACTTTTTTTTTAAAAAAAAAAAAAAGAAAAAGAAAAAAAAAGGGCTATGGATCAGATCAATACATGTTTTATAACATTGTTTTCTATATGACTTTAATTAGATACTGATTTGCCATTGTAGTCATTCATTTTTAAAACAAAAAAAAACAAAACAAAACAAAAAATTTTCCATTTGGTTTAAAATTGCAAATGCCAAACACATCCTACAACTAATTATCCGAAGTGGATCAGCCCCACCAATTTTGACAATTCTGAAACACCTATGTTGTCATTCTCATGCACTAAAACATTCTATATATGACCCTTGCATCTAAAGATTCAGTCTACAAAACAGAACATCCTAGCTGTGCATGTCAATGCCGATGAAAGCTAGCTATATATAGTCACAAAGGTGGTCTTATTTTTGAAACTAGGAAATGGGGAATATTGTAGACAAAGACAAGCCTGCAAGCGATGGTAAGAGGTCTCTCATGATGCATTAGGTAAGCCATATTGTGACAACTAAATCGCCCTTATGCATGGAAGTTGCAAGTTGCTTTTATCATGGATATATGGACCACCCTCTAGCTAAGAAGAAAGTGTTCAATAAATTGAAGAGATATATTGAAAAAAGAGATGGAGAAGAAGAGCGGAAGCCTAAAAAGAGTTTAGGGCTACATAACTCTTTATTTATAAATAGAGAATGAGTAGTGTGCAAGAAATCCTAGATTAAATTCTAGAATACATAAGGAAATAAATCAACCTATAATAATATCAAATATTCTAATATAAAGAAAGTTCCAAAAAGGACAAAAGCATATATGTAATGTTAATTAAGGATATTGTCTCCAAGGGGTAGCTCAATCGGCTGGGACCCCGCCTAAAGAAGCGGAGGTCATTAGTTTGAATCCCCCTTCCCCCCTCTTGTGCGGACATGTCAAAAAAAAAAAAAAATGTTAATTAAGGATATGGATATTGAATTATATGAATCAACAAACACAATCTCCTAATTAATACTCAAGATAAAACTCAATTGATTACCAATAACTTATGCACTTAAAAGGATTAGAGAAGTGCTAGGTTTACAAACAAATTTTACAGAAAAACTTTTACAAACTAATGTGGCACAACATGATTAGGTTTTTCAAACTCAAACACTTTGTGTTCTTTCACGTAATCAGGCAAACTCTTGTCTGTATATAAACTTTTGCTTGGAAAAACAAGATTATTTTAAGATATTCATTTTTACAACAATGCCTTGGGGGAAAGGCAATTGGCATGAGCACCATATGTTGACGTTGTGATATAATGCGCAGTACTACACGCCGAGAGAGATGGTTAAACTGATAAAAGCATATCATGTAGCACGATCCCTTGTAAGCAAGGGATCGACGTCAATGGTGTAAAATTTAGACAATTAGACACAAGAAGATAACACAGAAATAAAGTCATACAATTTCAAGGATCTTTCTATCTTTTTACTTAAATTTTCTTGCGCATGCCTTAGATTTGGTGGTCCTTTTAGGCTCACCATTGGACTTTGACCTCCACTTAGAGAGATGTAAAATTCAACACCAAAGTATCTAGAACTGCCCCCTATGCAATCTTTTCTCTATTCTCTAGTGGGGTTCTGAAATAAATTAATTTTAGTTTGATCTATCTGGCCAAAGTGATCGAACTTTCTATAAGCTAGAGATTGAATGTTCTTTTATGATAGTGTATAAACATGCATGTGGCATCTAAAGACCATTCACAATAGCTTAGCCATTTCTAAACTGTGCACTGCTACATGTAGCGTGCACTGTTCACATATCAATTTCATTAATATACTATTTTTCTCTCAGCATCTCTCTTTTTCCAAAATTTTTTCCTACTATTTCTCTTCCGCATCTCTCTTTTCTCAAAATTTTCTCCAACTATTTGTCTCTCCACGATCAATTTTTTTTTTTTTTAAGTTGAAAAATATGATCTTTAGGAAAAGTACAATCCTTATAAAAAAAATAATTTAAATGATATAAATAAAAATAATAGATATTGGGATGTATGGTGTTTTTTAAAACTCATTAAATATAAACTAGATGAAGTAGGTTTTGATTAGTCATTTTGCATAAAAATATATGTGAATTAATGCTCTTAAAACTTAAACTTGTATTTGTTATTTGCTTAATTACGTGTTGTAAATGACTTGGGATAAAAGTCTAAAATTAGGTAAAATAGTATGCATTTTGCCCTCTATTCCAGCACAAAATCCAACTCTGCGATCAAGCAATTCCTGCCATCGCGCTTGCTTGGGATTAGGGCTGGCAAAACGGGTCTGCGGGTTGACCCGTTTATGACCCGCGAGTACCTGTGACCCGTTTAGCCAAAACTCAAACACGACCCGTTTATTAAACGGGTCGGACCCCCCGACACGACACGAACCCGGGTATTTCACGGGTCACCCGACACGACCCGTGAGACCCGTTTACCCGTTTAACTTAAAAATTGATTTTTTTTTTTTTTAAATAAAATAAAAATAGTTTTAGGGCAGTTTCTAGTAATCAAACCGAACACAGAAAAGAAAAAGCAAGATAGAAGGCCCAGGCGAGAGGTGTTTTTATTGTGGAAAGCAAAGAAACCTTTAGAATGAAGAGAAGACAGCCGTTGTGAATTGTGATCTAGGTCTTTTATATATCTATATTTTGCATGAATGTTGTGAAAAAACAAAGATCTGGGTCGAAAACAATTTGATATATTTGCTCAATTTCATCAGAAGAACTGAGACATTTCTAATTCAATTTTATTTTCTCAGCCTTTTTCCTTCTCCGAAGGATCAGAGCTTTTTTTTGGAAGAATAAATAAGCAAATCCCACAAAATAAAACAACCATCTACCAAACAAATCTCACAAAATCATGTGCAAACATCAGCAGAAGAGAGAGAGCGGTAGTGGAGGAGGCGAGGGGTGGCAGTGGCGTGGCGTGGGCCATGGCTACGTGACTGAGGACTGAGGAGTGGAGGAGTGGCGAGAGAGAGAGAGCGGCAGTGGAGGAGGCGAGGAGCGGCGGTGGCATGGCGTGGGCCATGGCTGCGTGAGAACTGAGGAGTAGAGGAGCGGCAAGAGAGAGAGACCGGCAGTGGAGGAGCGGTGGTGGCGTGGCCGTGGCGTGGGCGTGGGCGGTGGCGTGGCGTGAGGTCCGGTGAGGAGTGAGGCCGAGAGGGAGGAATGGGGGATTTTGTTTCTAGATCTGGAGTTGGAGGTAAGACGATTGTGCTACTGTTTTTCACTTTATGCCTTTTTCTACTTTTTCACTATTAATTTTAGGGTAAAAAAAAAAAAAAAAAAAAAAGAACTAACAAACAAATGGGTTTGGCGGGTCACCCGCGGGTCGACTCGTGACACGACCCGCCAGACACTCGTAAATGGGTTGACCCGTTTAAGACCCAAACCCGTTTAATATAAACCCAAACCCGCTAATTTCGTGTCGTGTTCGTGTCAGGTTGTCGGGTCGTGTCAAAATTGCCAGCCCTAATTGGGATAAAAGTCTAAAATTAGGTGAAATAGTGTGCATTTAATTTTTGTTGTTATTTATTATGATTCTACTGAAAATTCAATGAAACTAAAATAGTTAGTACATTTGAAATTGAATTGGATTTAAAAAGTTAATATTGATAAATCATACAATTAATATCATCATGATTGTACTTTAAGTTCAAGTAGATAACAAAACAACCTTAGCACACAAGGAATCCAAGGAATTTCATAGCGAAGAGCAATATGTTTCATACTACAACTCTATCTATCTCACCTTATCTTACTTCGCTGATGTGATGGCCTTAAGAGGGATTGCGATTTCAAAAAGTTGGATTAAAAATAGCGATTTTTAAAATATGTGATTTTTAAAAATGCAGTTAAAGTGTTTGGAAAAATCGCAGTTTGGCCTTTAAAATTGTGCGTTTTTAAAAAGGAAAATGCTAGGTGTTCTTCTAGTGTTCTCTTGATGTCCTCCCAACTGTGATGTGGCTTTTGAAATCACCAATAGATTAAAAGTCAATAATGATAATTTCAAATTCAACGATAATTTTAAAAGACACATCACAGTTTGGAGGACACTAGGAGAACACTTGAAGAATACCTAACATTTCCCTTTTAAAAAAGCACACATCCTTACCTATGATTCCGCGTTTTCAAATCACACTTTTTTAAAAATGCAATGCCAAACAATCCTTTTTTTGCGGTTTGGTTTAAACTCACATTTTTCATCTATAAAATTACAATGTCCACCTTAAATAAAAAATTCTAAAAATAAAAATTCTAAAAAAAAGTTGGTTGATGTGTATCGGCAGATAAAAAGTGGTAGATAACATTACTCTTTTCATATTCAAATTTATCTTTTAAAATTTAAAAAAGAAATTAAAAATAAAATAAAAATAAAAAAAGGAGAGAGCGAAATAGACTGGCCTCCTCCTTCCCCTAATAATTCTAGCATGCGTCTATATCGAGAGGGTATTCGATCGGTTGGCATGGGGAATAAGGATATAGTAAGAAACTATATATATATATCTCTTGCCGTCTTGGGTTAATTGGTGTGGGGATTTTGAGGACGTAGAATGAAGAGATTCTCAATCTCTTTCCTTAGCTTCATGTGAAAAATAGGTCTTTTTCCTTCTCAATGATTTCTATCGTTTTTATATTTTCTAGTTGGGATTTGTTCTAGACAAAGATTTGTGATTAAACCATTTTGTTTTTTTCTTGGGCTACTATACAGGTTTACATAGTGTACTTTGGAGGGCACAATGTAGAAAAAAGCATCGCATGAGATTCAAGACACTCATCATTCTTATCTGCTCTCTGTGAAAGCAACTGAAGACGAAGCTAGAGCCTCTCTTCTTTACAGCTACAAGCACAGCATCAATGGCTTCGCCGCATTGCTCACGCCCGAAGAAGCTTCCAAGCTATCCAGTAAAAGAAACCGTCACCGTCGCCGGGGTTTCCTTTGTGGATTCCCTTTATGACTCATTCTTTCTTATTAAGCTTTGATAGTGTTGTTTCTTGGCACAGAATTGGAGGAGGTGATAGCAGTGACTCGGAGCGACCCGAAAAAGTATTCTTTGCACACCACAAGGTCATGGGAGTTTATAGGGTTGGCAGGGGAAGAGGGATATGAAAAGCACTTGAGGAGAGGCGGAAAAGCACTTGAAAAGCACCACAAGCTTCATCTTTTCAATGTCTCGAAGAGCCATCTTATGTCGAGATTTTCAAGAAATCATGCACACAAGGGCGGAAATCCAGGAATAGGCGTCCTAAGGAAATCTTTCGGAGCAAGCAAGTTGGCTACATAAGATGGCGAAACATCCTTTCAGAAGGGCATCAAATTCTAAAGAAGAAAGGGTGGAAGGGATTGATTGGACATCCAAATGATGGGGAAAACACTGTAAAATTTCTTCCTAATTTTAATTTATGCACATTTTCTTTATTTCTTCTCTTCACTTTATTTTGTGTCATTTCTATTTATTTCTAACAGCAATTAACCTTGTGATGCGTGTTTCAGTGATAAAATATTGTTGTTAGTTCTGTTGACAAATGTTTTGGTGTTCAAGTTTGGGGGACGCCCTGGCCTTTGCACACTCTGATTTCCTCATCCCACGGTATTGTATCTCTTAACACACATTGGGGAGACAATGTGTCATTTAAGTTTGGGGGTGTGGAACAACACTTTGTTTGTTTGTTTGTGTATGTTTGTTTGTTTTTATGTGCTAAAAAAAAAAAAAAATTCTATATTGTTGATTGAGCATGAGTTACATCATAAGTGTGGTTTGAATGTTATTGGTTTGTTTAACTTATTGAAAACAGCATGTCATTAGAAATCTGAGACATTTGACTCATTTGATTGGATTAGAGACACCTCACATGTCTGAGTTGATCATCACAAGCACACTAGCATAGAATTTGTGAGGTATGAGATTTGAATTGAGTAGGGTGTGTCTTCAGATTTGTAGGATGAATTTTTGAGGAAACCTTGGCTTAAAAAAAATAAAATCAGTTTGAGCTTCTCATTGAGTAACCGGACCCCATGCCTCACTAAGCATTGAGTGTTCGAGTAAAAAGATGAGAAATTCAATTTGGTTGATTGTATGGCTAGTTTGGGTTCGTAGCCTTGTTGACTTGAGTAATTAAGCCCTTAGGGATGTTTCTACATCTAGTGCTCTAAAACCATCTAGTTTGGGATTCACTGGCCTAACACTCGTTACATAGGTCAATTAGAAAGCTTAAGGGAGCCGAGCATTGCATAGCCTACACAAAAGAAATGCATGTCTTGATTTAAGCCTTGGTTGTGTTCATCTGAGTGAATTCCTATGACTTTTGAGGTACACCTAACTTTGAGAAAAATTGAAGCCTCATGATTGTATGATAGTCTCACATTGCACTTATTGGAACATGTGTTGTCTTAAAAATTTCCATTTTTGAGTTGAATGATTTGTGGTTGACTTGATGATGTGATTGTGGTGTTTAGGGCTGTTAAGTGAGCGAAGCGTCTCGCGAGCAAGCTCGGGCTCGGCTCGCATAAGCTCGGCTCGTGCTCGACTCGAATATTAAATGAAGCACTTCATGAACACAAATTTTGGCTCGAATATTAAACGAAGCAAACTCGGCTCGACTCGGCTAAGCTCGTGAACAGCTCGTATAAGCTCGAGTGTGTATATATATATATATATATATATATATATATATATATATATATATATATATAAACTAAGTAATAGATAATTAATTATAAATCTCATAATTATTAAAACCTTAAAATTGCATTTATATTTAAGCGTTAGAGAATGAAAAATTCTAGACCATTCGTGATGAAAGAGAGAGAGCAATCATTAAAAAAACCTCGATTCAATTAGAGCAGATCCAAACGAAAGGAAGAAGAATCAAGCAGAAACTATTGAGGGAGATTGCGAAAGGCATAAACTATTGATGAATCAAACAGACCCAAACACTATCACTACATGTTTGGTGAGTGAGAGTAAGAGAGTGGGAAATAAGAGTTCAAGTGGAAGATCCGTTGTGACTAATGAGGGGGATTGAGAGAGAGACGTTAAAAAAATATTTTTTTGTAGGGGGTGTTGTCCCAATGCAGTCTGAGTGCAACTTGTTAACTTGTCCCACATTGTTAAGAAAACATCAATCTCTAAGTTTGCTTATCTATAAAATGATGCATATCCTCTCTCTTTGAAACCAAATGCCTTACTGCATTGACTCAGGCTCCATACTCGACTAGTCAGGCTAAGCAAATACTCATATGCAAACTAATTTCTTAAGCCGTTTAAGAGTACTTGAAGTTAAATTTTTTTTTTAAAACAAAAAATTAAATATAAGAGCCAGCTCGCGAGCTGGCTCGGCTCGACTTATTATTAGCTCGAGCTCGATTTTTTTGGCTCGCCCTTAAGGTCAACTCAAACTCGAGCTCGAGTAAAATTTAAACGAGCCAAGCTTGAACAAGGGAAGCTCGCTCAAGCTCGGCTCGTTTACACCCCTAGTGGTGTTCACTTTTGTTAAACCTGCTCATGATGTAAGAACCATGTGTATGTGTGGAAATTTGTGTTTGTCAATGACATAGTGCTAAAAATGTTTGTGGGAAAACAAGGCTGGGTTAAACCCTCACGAGACTTCACTCGTCCTCTAGAGATGCCTAGGGGTTTAAAAGGCTTGTTGCATACGCTAAATGCAATCATCTCTCCCACGACAGCAGATTTGTGTTTCATGTTTTGATTTTGTTTTTTATTTTCTTTTGCTAAGTGATAAGTGCTAAAAAATTCATATTTTCAGCCCTTAACTTGCATGTTTTAATCATTTGGTTTTAGTTAATTAGGCCATGTTAATTCCTTTTTGTGCTTTTCATACTTTTGCAGGTTTTTGGAAGAAAATGAAGTAAATCTAGATGATTTGGGCTCAAAGAGAGAAGATGGAGAAAATTGGAGCTCCCTAACACTGCGATCGATCGCAGGGTACTTGCAATCGAGCGCAGTACCTGAGAGGACATAGCACAAATCAGGCTAGGAGCGATCGAGTGCATGCCAGAAGAGGATCGATCGCACCCGTGCACAAGAGACACATCAAGTGGCGGCCAGAGTGTCCCTCTTTCCATATTAGGGTTTTCCAACTCCCAATTGTAATAGGTCTCAAAACCCTACGAAATCCCTAGGTTTACTACTTTGCCAAGGACTTCTAAAACCTATAAATAAACCCTTAAGCCTCTAGAATAAACAAGCTTTGTAAGCAGAAGAAGAGGAACTCTTGAAGTTCAAGTCTCGGGTTTATTCTTTTCTTTTCTTTTCTTTTCTTTTATGAAGATGTTTAACATCAATTCTATGTGTAGCTAATTTATTTAGTAGGGCTAGATTGAAGCCCTAGTTATGTTGAATTAATATTTCAATATTGGCGCATTTGTGATGATCTTGTTGTGCTATTTAACTTGATTAATACCTGCTTGCATGAATTCCTCATATGTGTGTGCCTGATCAACATGTGCATATAGTATGGACTAGTTAGTTAGATCAATTTGGATGACCGAGTCCTGGGTTTAACATAAGTAACAAAAGAATCCACACCGCGATTCTTGGGTTAATCAACATGGGGAACCGGGAGTATACACCCATGCCCTAGGCCTCGTGTATTTGTTGATTTCCATAGAACATATGCTTTTCTAAAGAACAACTTAGTATATACCATGCTAACTGCTTTAGGAAAGAAAAGAGTTAGAGAATACACCCATGCCTAACTCGTTGCTTAGGGAAATCTATAGCTTAAGGAGTATACACCCATGCCCTTAGGTTGACAAACATTAGATATGCATAACACAATCAAAGCATTGGCATATTGTTATATTAGCTGAATATAATTAGTGGTGGATATCAAAGCCCTACCTTTTTATTATTATCAACTCAATCAATCTTTGTTTTACTTAAGGAATTTATTTTTAAACGAAAATTCAGCAATCCTCGTGGGAATGATCCTGTACTTGCACCATATACTACTATGTTGACCTTGTGCACTTGCAGGTAAAACGTACAATTATTTACCTATTAATTTAGGCAGATATTTGCACAACACTAAGGGACTAGCAAAATGTAAGTTTGGAGGTATTTGATGAGTGCCAAATATTGCATATTTGGACCCCTTCATTTGTATTTGCTAAGCCTTTAGCTTTATTATTTTCTGATGTTTTAGTTAGTTTTGGTGTTTTAGTGTTTTGTTGGGTGCTAAGGGAAAAATGCAACTCATTCCATCAATTCTAGGTCTTAAGACACTTTAGGGAGCATTGACAGCAAATTTGGATCGAGCGATCATTCGCACCCGGACGAGTCCCACTAAAAAGGCCACATCTAGATTTATAGAGCTCGGATTGAATTGATCTTCATGTCATTGGAAAGCTAACTCAAAGATCTACAAAGTCATGTCGGAAGAGTTGGCTAATTCTGAAGGTAGTGCACTCGAGCGCACATCGAGTGCGATCGAGCACACTCGACCGACCTACCAGCGCTGAAACCCTAAAATTAGCTTATAAATATCATTCTTTTCTATTGTAAACATACAGAGACGCGCCAGGGGCGCCGTGCTTTGTGAATTTTTGTGTTTTCTGGGTTTTTGGAGCTTTGAACTCCAATTCTTTTGTAAGTATTTGATTTTAATGAAGTTAATTTATTTTCTTTATGATTTCTTTTGCCATGAGAGGCTAAATGTTCAACTAAGGTTGAAGACGAAGCCTCACCATTGATTAGTTTTATGTTTTTAAGTTTCGTTCGTACAATTTCATCGTTTAATGTAATGTAAGTTCATTTCAATTCAACTATGTGACAAAATTGTGATTGATTGTTGTTTATAAATCGTGAAAACGTTGGATACTCATTGTGTTTCATCAACGGATACATTGCATCTTTTCATTTACTTTGGTTTTCCATTGTCTTTTGTGCAAAGCATGGATACATTGGATCTTTTGAGCTAAATTGGATATGCATTGTTTTTCATAATACGAATGGATTCATTGAATTTTTCAATAGGATTTTATAAAAACAAAAGAACATGCATGAGATTTTATTGAAATTTGGATGTATGAACAAACATAATTATATATGCTTTGATTTGGTGCGATGGATTCTGAAAACCTTTGTGTTTTTATCATTTGATTTAATTTCAGTTTTTATTTGGTTTACCATTTTGCACAAACAATTCGAAACTAGGTTAAAATAGGATTAGTTTCGATAGAAATTAATTTTTGCAATGCAATTCCCTGTGGATCAACCTCGCACTTGCACACGTTGTACTACACACGACTCGTACACTTACGAGTAATTATAATTTGCACATCACTTGTGCAGTGAGCTTGAGCGGAGATGTGGAAGGGCCTAGCACAGATGCGGCTCGCCTTGCTACCTTGTGATCGAGTGTGCTTGAGCGTGATGAGGTGCGCTCTAGCGTACTACACTAGGTACGTTCATCCGAGCCTGCAAAAACAGAAACCAAAAACAACCCAAACTTCCTTTCTTTCGTTTTTATTAGATCATAACACAGAAACAAATAAAATAAAAATCAAACTAAACTAGTAGAAAAATTAAATCAATTAAGACAAAAATTAATTTTCACAAACAAGAAAAACAATTCCCTAGCAACAGTGCCAAAAACTTGTTGTGAGTTTTGAAAGTACTCGCAAGTGAACGAGTCGTTTGTAACATACTTTATGCAAGTGCGAGGTTGAATCCATAGGGAATTGTGTAGTAAAAAAGTTAATTTCTATCTAAATTAATCCTATTTTAACCTAGTTCCAAATTTTGTGTGATTTTGTCGTGCAAAAAGATAAACTAAATGAAATTGATTAAATGTAAATGATAAAAAGACACTAAGGTTTTAGAATTCACCTCACCAAATCGAAACAATACACTCTCGTATTTTGCTTATACAACCGAAAATAATAAAGCCCTATGTGTTTTTCTATGTTTCATAAAAACTCATATTAAAACATCCAATAAATCCAAACATTTAACAAATCACAAAGAATACCCAATTGAAATCAAATCATCCAATGTATCCGTTTGATTAATGAATCACAATGGATATCCAATTTCAATTAAATGATTCGATGTATCCGTCGGATGAAATACATCAAATATCCAATATATCACACATAATAATCATAACATTCAATTAAAAGATGTGAATCAAATAACTGAACTAGAATAAAACAACACTTCTATTAATAGTCGGAATTGTACGAACAAAATAACGAGAATGTAATTGTAAATCAATGGTGAGGCTTCATCTTTAATCTTAGTTGAAGGTTTAGCCTCTCATGACTACAAAAATCAACTCACAAATCATTGAAAAAATCATTGAAACTAACCAACATACAAGAGGGAAATGTGTTTAGAGCTCAAAAACGTCAAAAAGTCGGAATAATAGATTGAACGGCGCCCCATTTGTGTATTTTACAAAGAAAAAGATATACTTATACTAAAAAAACTAGGGTTTTGACGATGCTAGGTCAGCCTGAGTACGCTTGAGCGTACTCGAGCATACTTCAGGTCTTCTGCGGTGCAAGGCAAGGGCATTGCGTGCTTGGGCTTAGGTAAGGGTGAGCTCAAGCGCGTCCCTACTAGGCTCGAGCCCAGCTGCGCTTGAGCATACTGACTTGCACTAGATCTCACTTCCCAAAAATGCACTCTTCCACTTTCTTTGCATCTTTTAGAATAATACCACAGTTTTCCCTTAGCAACCTGCAAAACACCCAAAACTAACAAAAACATCAGAAAACAATAAAGCTAAAGGCTAAGCAAATGCAAATTAAGGGGTCCAAATATGCAATATTTGGCATTCATCACATAGGAAGGTGAAATAAATCTGAGAAGTCTAATGATCATTACAAAGATAAGTATAATCCTCGATAAAAAGACAAGGAGCAACTAACAATAACTTAAGCAAACCTGATAACAGTGTGAAGGTCTTTCTTAAGCAAGGTCTGTAGTGGTAACTGTACAACTCTTTAGTTGTAGGAGTAGGTTTCCTACAAGAGTAATAACCACATAAGTCTAATGACTTAGTAAGTAAACCTCACAATTGGGTATGACATGAGCTAGTTATCATTAAGCAAAAATAAACGTGCAATGTTGACAAACATTGGAAAGATGTGTTGTCTCCATTAATACACCATAAAAGTATTGTTTGGTTGATAAAATGTAGTGTACTTCCGGCAACAATTGCCTTAGTGTTTTAATGCAGAAAACTAATGTTTTTAAGGTCATAATTATCATATATGGTCTAACCGGAATATTACCTCTTCTCAGCAGGGTTGGCGCTATCCTGAGAGACCTATAATACAATGTCGATGCCCCAACCATTGTATGCTACCATCCTTAACACTAGTAGCCCGGCCGAGTCTGACCCCAGGTGGCCCATACTACTAATGATGTACGTCCAATAGTGACCCGCCCATTAAGGCTGTGCCGTTCACAAAATAACCATTGGATCCAAGGCACATGTATCACATCCATACACGTTTGACCATAGAGTCAAGTCTATATAGTAATCCCATGGCCATTATACCACACGTATTGCTGTACCATGTCATATAATGCATCTTATCAACCAATTACTAAAGCAGTTACCAAGTTATACAAATATGTAGACATGCTCATATCATACGTGTGCTCAGTCAGCTGACATATCGCACATTTTTAAGGAAAGCGGTTGTAAGTATTTACTTATTTCGTGCGCTTGCTTGAATCCTCTGACATCACGAATCCCTACCATATCAAAATATGACTCATCATTATAACCAATACTAGAGAACTCTACGAGGTTTCACCTAATGAAAAGAGCCGCTAAAAACCTTCGTACCACATATTTGGGCAAAAGGGCATTTGCCTTGCTCTTTGAGCAAGCGTGCGCTCCCTAGGGCGAGCTTTTGGCCAAGAGAGTTAAGATTCGGCCATAAACTCCCGAAATGTGTTTTAGGCTTCTATCTGAACCTGTGGGTTGGTACATCTCTTCCTAGGCTCTAAATAGACACATCCAAGTACAAAAAATGCAATCATGCAACTTTAAAGAAAACAAGGCTCGGTGAAAGCTTTTCGAAATCATTCTTGGTTTTTTAAGAAAATGGGTGCAAGACTTGGCCAAGGTATACTTAAAAATGTGTAACACTGAGAAAGCAATAATAACAGCATAAGGAATAATAGATAAACTAGAAATCACCCTTAGGATGGCAAGACTCCTTCAAGGCTTTCTCCTTCTCTCTCAACGATCACTCCTCACTCTAGGGTTAAGATTTCTTGGTGTAAGAAGGGGTTGAAGTCAAAGGGCATGGTTTATATAGGGTCTTGGGTTGTGCTTTGGTCTGTAAAAGTGGAAAATAGGTTAAAATTGCTTTTTAGAAATGGCAGCAAGCGCTTGGGTACTGTTGAGCAAGATTTCCAGTACTATTTACACAATGGGAAAAAAGGTTCAGGCGTACGTTTGGTTTTTGCCCAATGGTTTGAAGATTAGTCAGCGAGCGCTCGTGTGGTCCCACGATGTGCACTCGCACCTAGGCCAAGAGCAGGCGCTCGGTGGTCCCCTAGCATGCGCTCGCCCAGTGAGGTGGTTTTGGGGTTTTTGTTTTGCTTCCAAAAGTCGAAAGGGATTAGGTTCTTTGAAAATAGTTTAGATCTTTTGGTTTAAGGCTTTGTTTTATGGAAACATTAACTGTTTTAGTAAGAAATGTTTATCTATTAAAACTGGTGTTTTGTCGGGGTATTACAACATCACCCACTACCCTTCTTTTCTCTAGAATTCTTCCATGTTCCTTCTCTGCCTTAAAAAGTGTAACTTGCAATGCCTTCTTTCCCAAATTTGCCATCAACTTTTCCCCTTCATTGTTTTCATCCACCCTAGCCGTTACTAGTGTAACAACCTGATGGGGAAGTCAATTAACTAGTAATTGACCCCATGGTTCGCCTCCCAGCCCTATCCCTCACGGGAGAAGACTTAGGGATTTCAACCTCTCACAGACAAGAGACATAAGCGGAAGACTTTCAAAACTATAGGAATAAAGAGCATTACATACACAACCACACATTCATACACCAGAGTTAACAAAATACCTCATAATATAAAGATAATCATCAAATGTACCAGTCATCAAACCATTGTCAAATAAGATTACAACCCATAATATAATTGTCTTAACAGAAAAGCATCAGATCAAATCAAAAGTTTAAGCAAAGCTAAAGAGATAACAATCTCGATCATATCTGATAAGTGCCAAATATTGCATACTTGGACCCCTTTATTTACATTAGTTAATCCTTTAGCTGTGTCGTTATTTAATATTTTGTGTTTTTAATGTTTTGTAGGTCAATAAGGAAAAACTACAGCTTTAAAGGAAAAAATGCAAAGTTTGGAAGAAAGCATACTTTGAGAAGACCTAGATGATGTGGTTAAGTCTAACCAAATCCAAGAAAATGTTAAATTGGATTAAAGATCAAATTGTATTAAAGATCAAATTGGATAAGATTTCGGATTGGATTCAAATTCAGATTCTGCACACATCTCATTATTTTGACCATAACTTTTTGCTCAAATATTGGATTGAAGTGATTCAAGCGGCATTGGAAAGCTAACTCAAAATAATACAGTTTATTGTGGACTAAGATTTTCCTAATTCGGATGGTTACTATGCAAAAATTTCCCTGCAATAAAAGGACACAAATCTAGATGAATCATATTCCAATTTCAGACTTTTATTTTGACTGGGAGACAGACCTCCGAATTATCTAAGTTTAATAAGGCTTTTAGGACTTTCCTAAGCCTATAAATAGACCTCTTTGCATTCAAAGAAAAGATATAGAATTCCAGAGAGCAAAATTCTATAATTTTTCTCTTTTTAGCTTAGGTTCTCTTTAGATTTAGGTTTTATTTTTATGTGGAGCTAAATTCCCAACTAAGGTTGGGGATGAAGCCTCACCAATGAAGAACATCAATAATTTTATGTAAATCTTTATTTATCTGATTTTATTGGGTTTAATATTTCAATTGTTTTACTTATTTTCAATGTGTGGAGTGATTCTTGGATATCTTTTGTGATTCAAGGATACACTTGATAATTTAAGATAATTTCACATAATTGATTGCTTGATTTTATTTGCCTAAATAATTGGATATCCCTTGTGATTTGTTCTACGGATACATTTGGTGTTTCAATTAAGATTGGATATCTTTTGTGATTTACGGATACATCTGATGATTTAATTGATATTGGATTCCTCTTGTGATTTGTGCAATGAATGGATACATGGGATGGTTTTGATTAATTGTATCAAGCATAGTAAAACATATCTAAGATTTTAATTGTGAAAACTTAAGATTAATATTAATAAACATGGAAGTATGTTGTTATGATTCAGTGAGTGTGAATTCTCAAACCTTAGTATTTTATCTCTTAGTTTATTTTAATTAGTTTATGTTTGTCTTTTAATTTTTAAAACCAAAATTCAAAACCCTTTTGGAACTAGGTTAGGATTTAATTAGTTTAGATTTAAATTGCTCTTTCAAAAATACAATTCTCTGTGTGTTCGACCTCGCATTTGCAATCCATTATATTGCAAATGATTCGTGCACTTGCGAATATTAAAATTTGCATAACAATATCTGCTCGGGTGGTTCCTCCATCAATCCACATAGAATGTTACCAAACTGGATCCAAGTCCTCAAAAATTACTTGAATCAGATCCTACGCGATCACCCATGTCTGCTCCAAAGGCATCTTCGTCTAAGCTAGCTAAACCGCACAATTATTCGTAATGGAGAGCAAAAAACATAAAATAATGAGGTAAGTCTAAAGACTTAGTGAATGTTAACGCATATAATGTCCGTACCAGTTGTTGGAATGAACTCTAATTTTTATAAAGTATGCAATAGTTCCATCATGACGGTTTTCCATAGGTGTGATATTGATATATGATATATGCATATGATATAGAGTAACAGTCATAGTCCAACAGTATGGACTACCTGAGATATTACCCCTTCTCAGCAACATTGGCGCCGTCCTAAGGAACATGTAATACAATGTTGGTGCCCGGACCATTGCACGCTACCATACATAACACTAGCACCACGACCAAGTCTGACCTTGGGTGGCCCACACCGCTAATGATGTCCGTCCTGTAGTGACCGCTCGTTAAGGCTGTGCCGGTCACGAAACAACCGTTGGATCCAAGCCCCATATAACACACACACATTTGATCATAAAGTTAACATGTATAGTAAGCCCATGGCCATTATACCCCACGTACCGGTGTACCATGTCGTACGATGCAATTTATCCTGTATGTATTTTACATGCATGCTTTTTACAAGTCTCCCTTTGTCAATATATTCAGCACAATGTTTTTCTAAAAAATGCTAGAGTTCATGTGCAACAAGAGTAAATCGTGAAAGTTGCAAATATGTATGTTTTGGTACACAAAATAGTCGTGCAGTCATGGAAAATAACAGCGAGCATTATGTGAGTTAAAACTCATCTGGATCGTATAAATTCTCCGAATACTCCTCCGAATGGTCCGGGTTCCCCAAATTTGTGGAAAACCTTCTATCAGTCCTAATTCCACTAAAACAACTCTATAACAAGAAAACTGGAGCAATCGGACGATCGACCAAAATAGCGTTCCCTGGAATGCTTCAGACCGTATGTCCAGGCTCGATGCTGTACATTCGCTCCAAAGGATTTCAGGTAGAACCTTATTTTGTCTATTCCTCCTCCTATCTTCCCAAATTGATTTCTAAGCCTACCAAAAGGCTTTCTAAGACTACCTATCTCAAAATAATGTCTCCATGCAATACAAACCACGCTAAGTCAAGATAAACCACTAAATCGCCAAGATTAAAACATAACCTAGCTAGAAACTCAAAACAAATAACTAAGCCAGGAATTAAACTGCATAACAGCTAAGAAACAAATTAAGCTTAAAGATATTACCTCCTTGAAGTGAAACTTCAAGAACCTCCTCTCTTCTCCACACAAAACACGCAAAATCTCGCAAAAGGGGCGTAAATGAGACTGTGAGAGTAAGGGGGTAGGGGGTCTTTATTGCAGAGGGCACTATCAACTTCTCTGAAAAATAGCGGATGTTCGGTACTATTGGGGGGTACGTCTGATACTATTTACACTGTGGTCCAAAGACTGCAATGTACGTCTAGGTATTATCTAGTGGTTATCCAAAAAGCAGCGTACGTCCAGTGGTCCCTTATCGTACGTACTTGTACTTTTTGCAGGCGTACCTACGGTGGTCCCCCCACCCCCCCGTATGTCCTCTACTATAGAAAAAAGTGTACGTCCGACAACCCTTGCGTACATCCGGTCCGAAAGTCCAAAATTTCCAAAATGTCCCTCTAGCGGTCCTTAGTGACCCAAAACCCAAATTAACCCTCTAACTAAGCTACCTAAGCTTAGTTAATTTATTTGGGTCACTACAACTAGAGCCTTTGGAAATTGGTTTGCTTGGAGACGCATGATTTCCAGTCCCCTCTATTTTGGTATGTTTAGTCCTACAGGTCTCAGCACAATCCTCTATGGCTTCACCCCTTGCTGCACGTCTTCCCTCTTCAGCAAAATTGGTTTTGCTTGCCCTGCCTTCAGGCCCATATTTTCTTTTGTAAGCCTCTGCCCTCAACCAAACCCCCCACTGTGGCTCTCCCTCCTTTTCATTCATGCGTCCATGGGTTTTTGAAGTGCAGCCCCTCAGCGCATGGGGAATTCTACCACAATTAAATCAGAAAAGGGGAATATTTTAGTACTTGAATGATACCCAATGCGATTTCCCTCACAAATGAAGTGCTCTTCCCCTTTCAATTGGTTTGGGCAATTCAAGATTAACACGAATGCGCAAGCATCTTCCCTACCCAACCCCATCTCCTGCAACATCAACATCCAGGACCTCCCCCACGGATTCACCTAGTTTGCACCCCACTCCCCTATTCATGCACACTAGAGGCATGTCGTGGATTTGCACCCAGAAAGGCGAGTGCGAGAACATCATCTAAGAAGGTGGGGTGCTGCCATCAAAGTCGTTCAAAATGAAGATGTACCAATCAAACAACCATGGCCACCCATTAAGAACCCTACGTTTGTCGTCACGATGTGAAAACTCAAAAAGCCACATATTCTCCTGTAATTCTTTGAACATGATACTCCCCACAATCCTCCATAGCCGCTTAAGCATGACCTTGAAAACCTCTTTATTATTGCGCTTCTCCGACCAAATCCTCCCCACTAGATACCTTTCCCCTTTTTCTCGTAGATCTGCAATTTACCCTTCTAGGATGTTAATTCCTTCCTTCTCTCCCTCAGTGAGAGAAATTCTTTCACGCAGAGCCTCCAACTCTTTCGCCATCATGATCCTCCTTCTTCCTTCTACATACAAAACCTCATCCACTGCTCACCAGTAGGAGACTAGCATTGTCAACCCTAGTTTCCTCTTTGACAAACCCTAGAGGTTAATACGTTAAACAAAAAAAAAAAAAAAAGAAGGGGTGGCGGGGGACAAAGAGCCGCCACCACGCCACCTCTTTGGGTGGCTCGTAAGGCACCCCCAATGGGGGTGGCTACCCAACTGGTAGCCACCCTTTTACTTTTTTTCATTTTTTTTTAAAAAAAGTTAATATTTTGTTTTAGTTTTTAAAAGAATATGGGTATTTTAGGAATATTAAAAAATGTGGCAGTTTTGACCTACTTTGGAAGTTTGATGGGCTACTTTAGTACTTTTTGAATATTGTGAGACTCTTTAAAAAATGGTTGTTAGTTTGGTGGGTTTTTTTTTTTATTATATATTTTTCTGAAATAAATAAAAAAGAAAAATTTTAAAAAGGTCACTCAACTAACAACATTTTTTAAAAAGTTCCATGATGTTTAAAGTGTGCTAAAGTAGTACATAAAAAACTACCGAAGGGTGCCAAAAATGCAAATTTTTTATTATATTTAATATTCCTATAATACATTTATTATCTTAAAAACTGAAATAAAAAATTAAACTAAATTATTTTGTTAAAAAAAAAAAAACCCAATGTGTGGATAATTACAAATTTGTTTTTTTGAAATAAATTAAAAATGAGCCACTATGATTAGCCAAAATTACAAATCGCTTCATGTCGTATGAAAGTCAACTCAAAGGTTCCTAAGATATGTAAAAAAAAAAAAAAAAATGGTCCCTTGAGTCAAACTCCGTTAAAACAATTTGACGAATTATGTTAGATGTCACGTCAACGCCAATAAAATGCCAACGCTTGTCATTCTTAATAAAAAAAGTATAAGGGTAAGTCCACATAACTCATTCAAACTACCACATAAATGACAATGACCTCCAAATTTTTTATTTGTGACAGTATCCCCCTTAAACGACCAAAACATGGTCAAGATCCCCACAAGGCTAGCAAAAACAAAAAAATTGCTTCTATGCATTTCTCAATAAGACAAAAATATCCCTATAAATTCAAATAATAATAATAATAATAATAATAATATTTTTTAATTCTTAAAAAAAAAAAACAGAAATTTTAATTAAAAAAAAGATTTTTTATTTTTTAAAATGGAAATTTTTATTGAAAAAAAGATTTTTTTTTTAAATAAAAAAAAACTAACATTTTAAAATTTTTAACGAAAATTTTTTATTTTTTAGAACTAAAATTTTTATTTAAAAAAATTATAAAACAAAAATAAATAAAAGATGAACAGTTTAAATTTTTATAAAAAAATGAACAATTTCAATTTTTATAAAAAAAATTAAAAAAAAGATTGAAATTTTTTAATTTTTTTCTTTTAAAAGGGATTTTTCTTTTTTGAATTTTTAAATTTGGCCACCCATTGGATTTTATATTTTCGTTTAGTTTTAGGTTTTTTCTAGAAGTTTTAGTATTTTTTTTGTTTTTATTTTACTAAGAGTAGTTTCATCATTGGGGAAAACATTGATAATGTTTTGGTAATTTAGTGAGGGACATTATCACAATTGAAAGTTTAGGGGGGACATTGTCAATTGGGTGGTAGTTTGAAAGAGGTATGTAGACTTTTTCCAAAATATAAATATATTAAACTTAAAAAATTAATTTTTTACTTTAAAAAAAAAAAATTAATTTTTTACTTTTTTATTTTATTAATTTTTTATTACACTTTTTAAGAGAATAAAGCTATTATAGGAATATAATATAAAAAAATGGCATTTTTGACACACATTGGTAGTTTGATGTACCACTTTAGCACACTTTAAACTTTATGGTGCTATTTCAAAACGGCTTTCAAGGGAATTTTTTTAAATTGTCCCTAAAAAAATAAATAAAAATTAGAGTCTTAAAATTAAATTGAGACAAAACACAAAAGATATTTGCTATAATATTTTTATAAAAATAAATGTTATGTATCACATTTTTGTCCAACGATTATCTCACAAAACCATGTGGTAGTTTCAAAAGGTACTAAAGTAGCCTTTTTTAACAACCCTTGAATATATATAGGGAAAAATATGAAAAAAACCCCCAAACTTACAGTCGTTTTTTAAAGAGCAACACAATATTCAAAAGGTACTAAAGTATGTCAAAAATGCTACATTTTTTTAATATTCCTATAATACCCTTATTATTTTAAAAACTAAAATAAAAAATTAATAAAATAATAAAATAAGAATTAATTTTTTTTTTTTTTTTTAAAAAAAGAAAGGAATTGCTGCCGGTTGGGCAGCCACCCAATTGGAGGTGGCCTGTGAGCCACCCCCAGAGGTGGCGTGGGGTGGCTCTCCGCCCCTCGCCACCCCTTTCCTTCTTTTTTTTTTTTTTTTTTGTAAACAATCATTTTTAGTTTAATATATTATACTTTTTGAAAGAACAACGAGGATCATGTTCTACCCCCAAATCAAACGTGTAAGTGATTTATATGCATAAGCAGTTTATATAAGGAAAATAAAAAGCTATGCTTAAAAATAAACCATGACAAAAGTAAAGAATATTCACACAACCACAATACAAGATTTGTTGGTGAAGTGGAAAACCCTTTGAACACCTCAAAAGAAAAACTACTCTGGGGCAACCAAACCCAGGAAATCACTATATGAAGATTCACAGTTACAGACAAGATGATAGTCACTCCCTAGAGGTCCTATTGACTTAGTAAAAACAACAAGCTACCCAGCTTGTCTCCATCGTGACCATCTTCATGTAATGCATCTCCTTATCGACCTTCGGTAGATTTCTTTGTGGTTGAATGATGTGTATGGTGTGGTTTGAAATCAAAAACAAAAACTCCAAGTGGTGGAAAGCTTCAAGCTTTTTAGGAACTCCACTTGGTACAAACAACGGTGAAGGGTATCACTTCCATGAGTTCTTCACTGGGAACCTCCAAACTCAAAAGAGCATAAATGGAAATGGAGAGGTTCAAAGAGTTCTGCAAAAAATGAGACAGGTATTTATAGATTTGAAATTTTACCTATTTCTGTCATAACGGGGATTTTCTTCCGTTCTAGCAAGAAGGCTAAAATCTGTATTTTGAACCATCCTCGTCATAACAGGAGTTAATCATCGTTAAGACGTAAAGAGTAAAAGGTAGATCTAAATACCCGTCACGAGCCCGTCATAACGCGCCTTCTACGAGAAAACAGTAGCTTTAGCTTTGGTCTCATCACATGTCCTGTTCTGACGAGGACACGGTAACCTCTTGTTACATGTCCCGCTATGACAAGGTTCCTAACGAGGAGCCTGTAGCCTCCCATTACATGTTCCGTTCTGACGGGACTTCTGACGGGGAAACAGAAACTTCCCATTACAAAAGACCAAAGAATGAGCAAAAAGGGCTCATCTCAAAACATACACTAAGAACACAAAACACAAACATGAGAGTATGGTCGACTCAACCCATGCACATGAAAACTGTAAACGGTTTCAAGGAAACACGTTTGATTCAAATGGCTATTTTATATCATCCAAACAATATTAAGACGTATGAAACTGAAAGCCCAAAGAAAATGACCACAATCAACATGGCATTTACAAATTGATAAGTGCCACATATTGCATATTTAGACCCCTTTATTTACATTAGTTAATCCTTTAGTTGTGTCGTTATTTAATATTTTGTGTTAGTTTTGTGTTTTTAGTATTTTGTAGGTCGTTGAAGAAAAACTATAGCTTTAAAGGGAAAAATGCGAAGTTTGGAAGAAAGCATACTTTGAGAAGACCTAGATGATGTGGTTAAGTCTAACCAAATCCAAGAAAAGGTTAAATCAGATTAAAGTTCAGATTGGATAAGATTTCGGATCGGATTCAAATTCAGATTCTGCACACGTCTTAGTATTTTGACCATAACTCTCCGGTCAAATATCGGATTGAAGTGATTCAAACGGCATTAGAAAGCTAGCTCACAATACTACAATTTGTTGTGAAATAGAATTTTCGTAATTCGGACGGTTTCTATGTCAAAATCGCCCCGCAATTAAGAGACACAACTTTGGACGAATCCTAGTCCGATTTCAGACTTCTATTTTGACTGGGAGACAGACTTCCGAATTATCTAGGTTTACTTGGGCTTCTAGGACTTTCCTAAGCCTATAAATAGACTTCTTTGCATTCAAGAAAAGACACACAATACCAGAGAGCAAAATTCTTTTGTTTAGTTTTTCTTTATGTTTAGATTTTATTTTTATGTGGAGCTAAATTCCCAACTAAGGTTGGGGATAAAGCCTCACCAATGAAGAACATCAATACTTTTATGTAAGTTTTTATTATTCTGATTTTATTGGGTTTTATATTTCAATTGTTTTACTTCTAATCAATTGTATGGAGTGATTCTTGGATATCTCTTGTGATTCAAGGATACATGTGATGATTTGAGATAATTTCATATGATTGATTGCTTGGCTTTTAACTCATAAAAATTGGATATCCCTTGTGATTTGTTCTACGGATACATCTGGTGTTTCAATTGAATTAGGATTCCTTTTGTGATTTGGTCAATGAATGGATACATGGGATGGTTTTGATTAATTCTTTGAAGCATAGTAAAACATATCTATGATTTAATTTGTGAGAACTTCGGATTCATATTGATGAACATAAAGTATGTTGTTATGATTTGGTGAGTGTGAATTCCCAAACCTTAGTACCTTTATTCTTAGATTTACTTATTTTATTTAGTTTATGTTTATCCTTTAATTTTCAAAACTCAAAAGTCAAAACCCTTTTGGAACTAGATTAGGATTTAATTAGTTTAGATATAAATTGTTCTTTCAAAAGTACAATTCTCTGTGGGATCGACCTCGCACTTGCAATCCATTAAACTACAATTGATTCGTGCACTTGCGAGTTAAATAAATTTGCACAACACAAATCTCAAGCACATATCATCAATAGGTTATAAACGCACAATCAAAAGAAAATTGTCACCAATTTCACATATTATGGGAATATGTAATGGGGGGAACTAAGCAATCAACTTAACATGTTATCCAGACACTCAAGACAACCAAACATGTTAAGATATGATAAACCTACAATCAATCACCATGAATCCTAGAATCGTCCCAAAAACAATTCCAACATATAGTAACAAATGTGCTAGTAAAAAGAATGTACTACCAACCCTGTAACCGAAATACTCAAGCATGTGAATCGATGTGCACCCAATTTAAAAAATGCGCAAAACAAAATAAAGTCAAAGAACAAAACATATGCATTAAAACTACATAAAATAAAGATTCCAAAAATTGAAAGTGAATAACCAAAGGTTCATCCAAATTTCAACCACATAATCAAAGGGATAACAAGTATGCAATAGGCAAGAAGGATAAAAACTAGAGGCATGCAAAGGCACAACACACTGCACTCACAAAGGAATTCAATCACCTAAGCAAAGGTGATGCACAAACATATAAGATTGCATGTGTGTGAACAAAATGATTAAGGTCAAGATAACCTTTACCCCTTTTTGCAATTGAGCTTCTTGGAATGGAACATAGCTCACACTATAAAAAAAATGATTTTTTATTGACATAGATTTTGTAACGTGTCAGGCGGTCTGACACGTCAGTAAATCCTCCTGACCGGTCAATTTTGACGTGTTTCAAGCGTCAAGATTGTGGGTGTTAGGAATGGAAAATTTTTGACGTGCCAAAGATGGCATGTCAGAAATTCCTGACGTGTTGGATTTAACATGTCAAAAAATTTTCCTGACGTGTCAAAAATTGACACGTCATGAATTTCTAACGTGTCTTTTTTTGACACGTCAGTAAAATTGCTGACATGTCATTAAAGACACGTCAGAAAATATTTTGACGTGTCAAAAAATGACACGTCAGAAATTTCTGATGTGTCATTTTTTGGTACGTCATAAATTTTGGTTAGTTTTTAAATTTTTTTTTCCTCCCCCCTATATTTTTTGTGAATTTTTTCAGGACTATACCTGAATTTTGTATTACGATTAACCTGATATTCAATCTATCCATCAAATCTATGCAAATAATATACAATTTTTCCATCAAATAACATACATCATATTCATTGAATCAATCACAAACTATACACCAAAACTAACTTCAACACACAAAAAATGGCTTAAATGTCAAATGGCCAACCACAAATAACATAATATACACCAATTTAATTATCTCTGTTATCATCAATAAAATTATCACAAATACAATTACATCAACAAAGTAACTTATATACAAGTGTGAATAGCCAACCAGACGTTCAATGTGGATCATTGACATCAGTAGCATCCTCTCCACGATGTCCATTACCTGCAAATGATAAAACAAACAATATTCACCAATAAAACAATCACCAAACAAATAAAATCCACTAACTGCAAATGATAATACAAACAATCATTGAGCACGAATACAAACAATCACGTCGGTAAAGTGAAATAAAAATGCCCGAATATTTACCCAACTCAGTTGTTGATTCTTCCACAGTAAATGATATAACTAAAATAGGTAAAACGTTGAAGTTAGCAGAAAAATCATATAAAAAAGAAAGAAAAATCAAGTCAATATATATATATGCATGGTCACAGAGCAATCAATAATATATAGACATGAGAAGATGAACTTCGTTTTTGCCATGGCAATTATGTGAGACATAGGAACTTTTTCGTTTTTCCATTGCAATTATAGAGCTTCCATATAAGTTATTAATGTTGGGGGTTCAATGGAAGAGATGATAAACAAAAAGGAAAAGCACCCTCTCTAGAATTGAGTGCATTATATCTATTTATATTTAAAGTTACAAAATTAAGTTTCTGAACAACTGTTCTTGATGATATTGATATGCATGTATTGCTTTGTGCCATGCAGTTATATCCATTTATACGTCCATGAATAACTCTAAATAATTATCTCAACCAACACTATTTCATACCAGACCAAATTAAAGCCAACAATTTGAAATATAAATATAATGCATGTAGCATTTTGATAATCTTCCCGTAATATTTTAATTTGTTGAGGAGATTAACACATAGGAGTTTATATATATTCAAATCATGTTATATTAACTACTTAAAATTATGATATTCATCTAGTGTGGAATTGATCGTTTCATACTCTCACACAATCACATACACTAGATTCTTAATATTCTACAAGGACCATAGTGGTCCATCTTATAATACCAATAAACACTTCAAATGCAAAGCTCTAACCCACATCCATCACCAAACCAACCATGATATATAAACCAAATTCAACAGGATTTACAACATCATTAATTATTGAGAATGACTACAACATATCCAAACTCTAAATTTAGAAGTTCACACACACACACACACACACACACACACACACACACACACACACACACATATATATATATATATAGGGACAGTTCTAAACCTAAATTGACCATTAAAAAAAGTCATTACCTGATCCACTGTCGACCGACAATCGCACCATCGCAAAGGGTGGGGAAGCTCTGTCTGGTGCAGTGTTAAACCGCATCATTTCCTCGATTTGGTGTAAACGGGCGTTAAACATTGCCTGACGTTCAGCCTCCTGTTGAGCTACCTATTGAGCTACCCACGCATTGTTCTCAGCCATCTGCTCTGCCACTTGCTGAGCTACCCGCGCATTGTTCTCGGCCCACAAGGCATCTATCTCTTCCTTGTGCTTTGCCCTCTCTGCCTCAAGCGCTCTATCAAGTGCTTCTTGTGATATCGTGGAGTGCCTGGCGTTTTATGACCGTGCCTGTGACGGTGTATAGTATGAGTGTATGGTCCCCCGCACAGGCTAAATATTTGGTCCAGCCATCCAAACCCTACCGGCATACTCAGGCTTATTTCCAATCGCCTGTGCGAATGCGTCGTTTGGCGCCCACCTGACCGTTCCCTATGTGATGCTAGATGATGTTGCAGGGTTTGTGGCTATAAGCTCCTTCATCCTTTCCTATATGTCACATTAATTATTGAGTCAATGGGTCATACAACTGTTAATCACAAATAATTTATCAAATATATAAGCAAAACAACATATGAAAGGTGAGTAGCATACACATCTCTCCTTCACAATATCATTCGGATATGTACCGTCCTTCTTCGTGTGTGTGCGGACATAATTTTGTGCACGAGTAGGATGATGACCCAAATGTTTGGCCTGCAGATAAAATATGACATACATATATTTTTAAATATATCAAATGATAACATGTTTACATCTATAAGTATAGGATAAATTACACACTTACCTCCTCATGTGTCAACCTGGCATAGCTCTTTGATCTGGTGAAATGTGGTGTATCATTTAATGCTCGCAAGCTCTTCATTTTCGCCGCATACTCCTACACAGTTAACACTTTTAATATGTTAATACTAACACAATTACAATTAATGACACTACACAACATAAAGAGTTTAACTTATGACCTACCTTATTCTACTGGCTACACCATCTATCCAATAAGATATCCAAGTCGACGGCATTGTACTCGCCTAACGTCTCTCCCCCTAGTCTTGCCCGTACAGTGTCCGGAGTATCTTCCTCCTTAATGGCATAAATTTTTTTAAGGTCGTGCCTCCAAGTCCGCAGCTTTTTGCCCATATCCCGAAATGCTTCATTCTTGACGGCTTTCAAGTTGTACTCGGGCAGGATGAAAAAGTATGCCTGCACAAGTTCAACATTGAGAAATTAAAAAAACCTAAAATATGTGTATATGTATATAGATATAAACACACATATATATGTGCAACTTAGAGCATATATATACATATATACATTACGAGTGTTTGACATAATATGCAATACATACCATCAAGGCGTCCCAAATATCCTCCTTGGTACGCTTCGGTACCTTCGTCCAATCGTCCGGTATTCGGACATAATTTTTGCTCCTTACTACGTCTCCGGTCATCCGTCTAAACCTCAAGGCGCTAAATCCGACGGGCTGCAATGATGCATTGTACTCCATTATGATCCATTTGCCGGCGAGGACTCCCGGCAGCCTGTGCAAGTCAAGAATGGTAAACACCTCAATAATGGTGTTTCCTTCAGAATCGGTACCTAACAAATTAAAAATTACCAATGTAAGTTATTTCGAATTCAATTCTAACTAACAAGTAAATTAAGACCTAATATGCATGACATTCGAGCATATACACTTACTTATGGTCCGGACTTGCCGAGGGCCTAACCGGTCGTCGGGAGTAGGGTCGGTGGGCTGCGGGTCATCCGTGGCTTGTGCCCCACCAAGCATGTCTTCCTTGGCCTCTGTCTCACTGTCCTCCTGACCTGCTTTGTATTTTTTTAGAATGTTTAGACTTCTATGAAGTTGTAGTTGTAGTTAAATATAATTGATATTGCACCAATATAGTTAGAAACTTTCAAACTTTTGGCCGTACCTGCGCTATGCTGGCTGTATAGCCGCTCGACATCGCCCTGAGAACTCTGTCGTAACTTGCTGTACGGATACGAATCAAGCCTATACCCCATCTGGGCCATGCCTGCCCGATCGTATGGAGCATGGACAGGGATCTCCCCTTCCATAGTAGCTGGAAGAACTGGTTGATATCCTTCCTGCATCCCCAGAAGCTGAGCAACGTCTTGTTGCTCGCTGTCATCAAGTTGGCCTGCCGGAGACCCATGCTACATAGACTGCCGCACTATGGACGACCCCTGCGTGCTCTAGTCTTCCCCTAGTACTCATGGTACCCTGTGAAAAACACCACAAACCCAATTAATTTCGTATACAATGTATGAAATATTCAATACCTTTCGTATGCATGACTCATAATGCTACATAAGATATATATCAGATTTTAGCAAATGCACAGCTTAATGAAGTGCATGTAGTGAACAACTACCAATCTAAACATAAATATAAAATTATATATATATATATATATATATATATATATATATATATATATATATATATATATATATATAGGAGGGGGAGGGGTGGAAGCGCAGTATGCATATAGATGCAGGGGATAGGGGAGAGTGATGTACGTGCATATAAGATAACTTAAATCAAAGCAGTAAAACCGTCCAAGAAGGCGGTATGACAGTTGATAATCAAAATATAAGAACTGAAATTAAAGACAATGGATAAGATAAACAAATCTGGATAAAAGCTCGTTAAAGAAGCTAAAATCGTTACAGATTAAAGATAGGCTTACAAAAGAAAGCGTTAGTGCTTACTGAAGTAAGAGACAAAGACAGGGGAATGACAAGAGGATTTCTGAGGAAGAGCTCTAGAGACTCCGAATAACCTCTTAAAAAACTCTGCCTTACAATGGGGAAGGGGAGCCCGTTATATAGGCTGATTACAAAACATAAAACAAAATACAATCAATTACATACATAGCAAAAGCAGGTGTCGCATCAGTGCGGTCACATGTGAACAGTAGAGGCACGTTTGATGCCAATCTGGAACAGTGAAGTGTGTCTGAACAGTAATCCTGTACAGTGTCGTCCGGACAATGAACAGTAAAAGTGAACAGTGATTTTGAACAGTAACTTCAAATCATGATGAATAGTGACCCGTTTGAAGATCACAAATTTTTTTGCTGTCGTTATGGACAGTGAACTGAGAACTAACCATTAGTGGAATAGTACAGTTCTTTTTTGTTGAGAACATTGTGGTCGCTAGAGACTAATCAAGAGAATCAGGGGCTAACTGTTATTGGCTAGTCTTGGAGCAATTATTCTTCATTATCATCAATAGAACCAATAGAATCAAGGTAAATCTGAATCCATTGTTTCTTCTTGGAAGAATATTTAGGAACAGGTGGTGGAGGAGGTGCTATGGTTGGCATAGCGGCAGCAGCCAATTTTATTCTTTTGGTCATTAATTCAACTTTCTTGACAATGGGTTCAATTTTGGGGGACATTTCCCAAGTTTTGCATTGAAACCAATGTCTTTCAATCTTTTCATGATTCCTGACATATTTCCATTTTCGGAACCAAGGAATTCTGAATTTTTTGGCAAAATAAAGCATGGGAGAAAAGATAGGGTTAAAATTTTCAACATAACCTTTACAGGTGATGTGAGAGGCAAACAGATGAAAAGCATAAACAAGTTGAGGAGGGAGAACATCAATAGTTAGGCCAAAATGGTCCCACCATTGTTTAAACCAAGTGAGGAGAAGACCGTTAAAGCCTTCATCAAAAGTAATGAACCAGAAGTGTTTGGACTCAGGGTTCTTGAAAAGCATAAAATGAAACCAGGCATTAACATAGTCATAATAGGAGTAGGGAACTTGAGAATTGGAAGAGGGAAGAAGTTGAGAGGGGTGAGATCTCCATTCTTCGACAGAGGTGAATTTGACAATATAGGCAATGGTCCCAACAATCGTTTGAGGATTGTCGTTCTTGGGAATAGGACGAAATTTGACAGATTTGGTTTGAATCAATATGTCAGTAAAAAAGGACAAATCTTTCAAAGGATGTTCAAGAATCCAATGAAAATGATAAGGAAAGTAAGAACGAGCCAATTGCTCAGGGGTTTGAGAAAGATCTTCTGAAGAAAACAGATATTAAGAAAAGGAAGAGTAACCCAGGGAAAAGGGTTATTGACAGGATGAGAACTAGGTTCCGTTAGTGGAGCCATAGGTCCAGGCTTATATTGGCAAAAAGCAGAAGTTGCTGACTGGGTAAATTGGGGGAGCATTTGGGGAAGATCAGCATGAAGGGAAAAAGAATCAAGGGGGATAGAAGGTCTAGGTTTCAAAACAGTGTTAACCTTTTCCTTTCCCTTTTTGCTGGCCATTGTGGCTCTGCAAGAATTCACAGGTAAGAAAATCAGGTATTGAATTGTTTCAACCCTTGATATATTCAATATCAAAATCAAAAACACTTAAAATGGCTTGCCATCTGGCAAAAATCTGTTTTGATGCAATATTTTCAACATCTTTTTTTTCAAAATATATTTGGCAGATTTGCAATCAATACGTAAAAGAAATTTTTGATTGAGTAAATCAGACTGAAATTTAGTAATACATAAAACAACAGAAAGAATTTCTTTCTTAATAGTACTATAATTAATCTGCGCAGAATTCCAGGATCCAGAATGGAATGGAACAATTTGTTTGGGAGATTCTAGGTTAGATCCTGGGGAAACAACTTGTTTCAAAATACCTCCAAATCCAATTTCAGAGGCGTCAGTATCAACAATTTTGAAAGAATTATCAGAAGGAAGGCCTAAACAAGGAAGAGTTTTGACATGGAGTTTAATTTCTTTGACAAGAGAAGTATGAACATCAGACCAAGGGGGAGGATTGCCTTGTAACCTTTCAAACAAAGGTTTACAATGTTTTCGCAAATCCTTGTAGAAATCAGCAATATAGTTCAGAGAACCAAGAAATCTTTGAAGTTGTGATTTCTCAGTAATGACATCAGGAAATTTGTCAGCAAATTGAATCGCCCTGTCAATAGGACGAATTTGGCCTTTGGAAATATCAAACCCAAGAAATCTAATTTTATCTTGGAAGAGTTTGATCTTTTTGGCAGAAACAACAAGCTCGTTATATCTGATGGTTTCTAGAAACGATTTCAAATGTTTCCAGTGTTCATCGATGGACTTTGAAAAAACAAGGACATCATCAATATAGACAATAGTGAAATGACTAAATGGGTTGAAAATATCGTTCATGATATTCTGAAACTCACTTGGTGCATTTTTCAGACCAAAAGGCATGACAGTCCATTCATAGTGTCCAAAGGGGGTAGTAAAGGCCGTTTTGTACCTATCACTATCCTTAATCTAGACTTGCCAAAATCCTGACTTCATATCAAACTTAGAGAAGACAACAGCGTCGTTTAGACGACTGACCAGATCCTTCCTATTGGGGATAGGATACCTAATCCACTCTAACACATCATTGAGGGGCTTATAGTTAATGACTAACCTAGGAGCACCTCGTTCTAACTCAGCATTTTTCATGACATAAAAAGCAGCACAAGACCAAGAAGACTTACTCTTACGAATAATACCCTTAGCATGCAAATCAGCAATTTCTTTTTGACAAAATTCTAAAGTTTCGGCATTCATTTGAATAGGCCTAGCTTTAGTTGGAATTTTGTTTTCAGAAAAATCTTTAACATAAGGCAAAGAAACAATATGATTTTTCCTATGCCAGAAAGCATTAGGAAGTTCAGAGCAAACAGAATCAACAATCAAGGTATTGAAAGCAGAAATTTTTGATTGCAAAAGCTCGTCAGAGAGTTGTTCAGCAATCTTTTTGTACCTTAATTCTTGTTTGAGAAAATTGGGTTGTTTATGCTTGGCAGAGACCAAATTTAAACAACTATCATCAGTATCAAATTTTAAAGCAAAAGGAAATTTCACTTCAAATCCCATCTTAACAGTTGAGACACCAGTATCATCAATTGTTATAGGATAGAGCGTGGCAATAAAAGGCAGACCAAGAATAACCTTATCAGTCATATTCTGGACAAGAACAGCAGGAATATGAAAACAAACTTTATCTTGGCAAACATGAACATTATTCAATTCATACTTAATGTGCAATTTTTCTCCACTGGCTGAATGCAACCGTTCTGTGGATCTTTCAAAATATTTGCTGGGAATCAATCCTTCTTGGATGCAATTCAAATCAGCACCAGAATCAATCAATGCAATAACATCAAGAGTAAAATCAGGGGAAACAATGATATGCACTTTAAAATGCCATTTGGGAGGAACAACCTTGTTGAGTAAATTGACAAAATGAGCATTATCAGGGGCATGAATATGCTTATTCCTTTTTAAATCAACCATATCTTTCTTGATGTTGCGAATCTCATATTTTAAATCTGAAACTGTAACTACTTTGGATTTTTGTTTTGAAATTTTTTCCAAAATGTTTTCAGGAGATGTTTTAGCATTGTTTTGTTCTTCAGACTTGGTCAGAACAGAACAAGTACTAATACAATCATGGTCAATCTCATCAGGAGGAGCAGGTTTAAAAACTTTTGTAAGATTGATGGATCTCCTCCGTCAAAGAGATCGCAACTCAGAGCCCTAAAAGTTGCGATCTCTTTGCTGCTTGATGTACACCCTGCTCTCCTTTGAGCCCCCTTGAGTATCGTCTTGCTCTCCTCCTCTTTATTTACCCCCTGTTAACCTTTCTCTATGTCGAGATCTTAGGTGTTAGATGGTAGTCCACCACCCCGTCACTTTGCTTGTAAGGAACGGTAGTTCACCACCCCGTCACTTCAGTTTGCGAACCTGTAAGTCCCATTGAAAAGCCTGGGTTGGCGTGTGAAGGGCATTAAGTAGGTGCTGAAGGCTAGGCCAACGGTATGTGTGAATAGTTCTGGTTTCAACCAAGGGTTAGGCCAAGGGTATGTGTGGATAGTCTAGTGTCTAGGAAGGACATGCTTAGGAAGTTTGTCTTGTGAGTGAGTACCTAGGATGAGATCCTTTAAGACTTTACCCAGTGAGTGATTTTGAGTTTAGTTTATGTGTCAAAATGTGGAGATCTAATTCTTCTGCTAGCTCTAATTCCAGTTTGCCACCGAACGTGGTTAACTTTTAAAATTTTTCTGTTGAATATGACAATAATTTATGTTTTGATAAATGGAACATCCCTAAGCTGGACGCTAAGGATGTTTACACTACTTCTTGGTTTAAATCTTCTTTTAAATCACAATTTTCTGTCAAAACTGTCGAACAAACCTTTGTTATTACCGGCAAAGATCAAACTATAACCCTGTTTAACAAGAAATTCATTAACGATTCTCTTGCTAAAGGTTATAAGTTTTTGCATGTTGGTTGTGTTCAAGTTGCAGTCAAGCCATTGACTCGACTTGGTATTAATGCTTCTGTTTTGCTTTGCTTGCGTGACGCAAGATTTATTGATTTTAAGACCAGTATTCTTGGAATGATTCAATCTTCCTTGTTTGTTGGTCCTGTCCATTTTGATGTCTTCCCCAACATTTCTCTTGCTTTGTCTGATATGCATATTTTGAAAGCTCTGACGGTTAATATTTTAACTTCTGGATATAATATGGAAGAAGGTAGCAGACCCCTTGCTATCATCTACCCTATTTATTATAAGTTGATGAAGACAGATCTAGATCCACAAGCTGTGATCAAGAATCCAGGTGAATCAACTTTGTTAATTCAAAGTTCTACTCAGAATGCAAAAATCAAAACTCCAAAAATGATTCGCTGGGATGAGATTGACCTCCCCAACGAGTGGCTTTTGGAAGGTGTTGCAAAACCTTCTCGAGTAGTCAACGATGCCTCTAATCTTGATTACATCCAACAATACATGGATGGATCTGTCAAAATCAATTTTTCTGATTTAGGACTTTCTAGCAGGTTCGAAAGACCCCTGTACGAAAGGCCTCTGTTGGTTAACGAACGAAGGAATTCTTTTGCTGGTTTCACAACTTCAGAAGGATTTCGACGTCGTGATAAAGATGTGGATGAGTCCCTTAACGCCTCTCCTCCTCTTTGTCCGGTTAACCCTGATTTGAAACTCAAAGGAATTTCTACCGATTCCCAAGTTTCTTCTGCTTTTTATTCTACTAGAAATCATCCCCTAACGGATGACGAAGGTAGATCTACTTCTCCTTCTGCTTCTGATTTTGATGCTCCTCTTCTCACTGCTCATCATCAGTGTAATGTCATCACCTCTACTTCCCCAATCAAAGATTTCTTTTCTGTCATTGATTGGCCTGCTTTATCAAAAGATTTTTCTTCAAAAGAAAATCGTGCTCTTCGGCATGTTTACCGTGCCAAATATTCTGAAAAGGAACAAAATCTCATCAAGGTCAAATGGACTGAGATGATGATTGCGTCCCAAAAACACATTTTGTTTTTTGATTATCTTCAAAAACATTTCCCTGTCGATAATATTTTGAATGTTGTCAAAAAGAGTTTTACCAAAGAGGATAAATCTGTCATCAGATCTACACATCCTCCCCTAGAAAACACTCTTCTTGATGTCAACAAAATTGTTGTCAAATGTTCTCCTTTCAAAACTCATGATAAGGATCCTATTACTAACGATAGGAAAATTATCGAACAACAGAATTTTTGTGCCCAATCTTTGCATATTTTAGGACAACAATTGGATCGTATCGAAGAGAAACTTCCCTCTTGTTGTGCAAATTTATTTAACTCGCAAGTGCACGAATCGATTGTAGTTTAATGGATTGAAAGTGCGAGGTCGATCCCACAGAGAATTGTATTTTTGAAAGAGCAATTTATATCTAAACTAATTAAATCCTAATCTAGTTCCAAAAGGGTTTTGATTTTTGAGTGTTGAAAATTAAAGGATAAACATAAACTAAATAAAATAAGTAAATCTAAGGATAAAGGTACTAAGGTTTGGGAATTCACACTCACCAAATTATAACAACATACTTTATGTTCATCAATATTAATCCGAAGTTCTCACAAATTAAATCATAGATATGTTTTACTATACTTCAAAGAATTAATCAAAACCATCCCATGTATCCATTCATTGACCAAATCACAAAAGGAATCCAAATTAAATTAAAACACCAGATGTATCCGTAGAACAAATCACAAGGGATATCCAATTTTTATGAGTGAAAAGCCAAGCAATCAATCATATGAAATTATCTCAAATCATCAAATGTATCCTTGAATCACAAGAGATATCCAAGAATCACTCCATACAATTGATTAGAAGTAAAACAATTGAAATATAAAACCCAATAAAATCAGAATAATAAAAACTTACATAAAAGTATTGATGTTCTTCATCGGTGAGGCTTCATCCCAACCTTAATTGGGAATTTAGCTCCACATAAAAATAAAATCTAAACCTAAACCTAAACCTAAAGAAAAACTAAACAAAAGAATTTTGCTCTTTAGGATTGTGTGTCTTTTCTTGAATGCAAAGAAGTCTATTTAGAAGCTTAGGGAAGTCCTAGAAGCCGAAGTAAACTTAGATAATTTGGAGGTCTGTCTCCCAGTCAAAATAGAAGTCTGAAATCGGAATAGGATTCGTCCAGATTTGTGTCCTTTAATTTCAGGGCGATTTTGACATAGTAACCGTCCGAATTACGAAAATCCTATTTCACAACAAATTGTAGTATTTTGAGCTAGCTTTCCAATGCCGTTTGAATCACTTCAATCCGATATTTGAGCGGAGAGTTATGGTCAAAATACTAAGACATGTGCAGAATCTGAATTTGAATCCGATTCGAAATCTTATCCAATCTGAACTTTAATCTGATTTAACCTTTCCTTAGATTTGATTAGACTTAACCACACAATCTAGGTCTTCTCAAAGTATGCTTTCTTCCAAACTTCGCATTTTTCCCTTTAAAGCTGCAGTTTTTCTTCAATGACCTAGAAAACACTTAAAACACAAAATATTAAATAACGACACAGCTAAAGGATTAACTAATGTAAATAAAGGGATCCAAATATGCAATATTTGGCACTTATCACCTCTCTCTCTTCTGATTCAAAAGTTTCCTCTGTTCCCCCAAAGATTGAAAAGCCTTTGATTTCTCTCCCTGATTTGTCAAAATCTTCTGGTTTGAAAACGACTTCTCAAATGAACCTTGAGAAAGTCAACAAATTGCTTTCTGAATTGACTAATGCTCGTGCCAGTTCTTCTCGACAGAACTTTGGCATCAAAAAAGTTTCCTCTTCTGATTCTGAAACTTCTTCTCAAGAATCCACTGATTCTGACATCAGAGTTCTTGAACAAAACTTTGGTAAGATTAAAATGGAGCCTAACCTCCAAAGGATCTATGACGGATCTAAATCTTTTAATCTTACAAAGAATTTTTATTCAAAGCCCACTCCTCCTGATTTACAATTTGAGGAAAGGTTTCTCCAATCCCAATTCTCAGTGTCTGCTGATAAATTGTATGAATGGAATATTGACGGTTTGCCTGAGCAAGAACTGCTCAATAAGATGAATTATATGTCCATGGTTGCTAACGCCTATCTCACGAATCACAATAAAAGCCAAGCTGATATTGTGGATTTACTTGCTACTGGTTTTTCTGGTACTCTTAGAAATTGGTGGGATAATTATCTCACTGAAGATCGAAGGGATCAGATCAGGAAAGTAGTAAAGAGTGATGAAGAAGGATTACCCATTTTTGATGAGAAAATCGGTATGGGTGAACCTGATGGTGTTAACTCCTTAATCTATACAATTATCAAACATTTTGTCGGAACTCCTTCCAAAATCACTTCCCGTATTTCTGATTATTTGAACAATCTTCGATGCCCTACTATGTCTGACTATAGATGGTATCAAGATGTCTTTCTTTCCCGTGTCATGGTTAGACTTGATAGTCAAAAACCTTATTGGAAAGAAAAGTTTATTGATGGGTTGCCTTCATTATTTGTTCACAAAGTTAAAGATGAATTGATCAGTACTGACACTGGTCTCATTGATTTTGAAAACCTGACTGATGGTGATTTATTTTCAACTGTCAAAAAACTTGGTATTAAGATCAGACAGCAGCTTAAGAACGCCAAGAAAGCTAAGTATGAAATGGGAAATTTCTGTGAACAGTTTGGATTACCTCCTATGGCTCCCTCCAAAACGCATAGGAAGAAATCTAAAGCTTTCATGAAATCACCCTCTCCATATTACAATAGTAACAAGACAAGAAAATTCAATAAACCTAAATTTTCTAAACCACCTCCTAAACGGAGTAAAGAATCTAAATTTGAAAAATATTTTTCAAAAAATAAATGCTTTAATTGTGGAGAAATAGGACACTATGCTGGCAAGTGCCCAAAACCTCCCAAAAAGATTAAAAAAGAGATTAATGCTTTAAACATCAATGACGATGAAAAGCAAAAAATCTTTCGAATTTTCCAAAACAATGCCTTTTCAGATTATTCTTCTGATAATGATTTTCTAGAATCTACTGATTCTGATTATCGTTCTGCCTCAGAAATTTCTGAAAATTGTTTTCAAATTGGTTGCACTGATGCCTGCTGCAATTCAAAAACCTACTTTGTTTTAACAAAATCAGAAGAACAAGAAGATTTGCTTCTTACCTTGATTTCAAAAATTGAAAACCCTGATTTGAAAGAAGAGTATCTTAAAAAACTTAAGAAACTCATGACAAAAGATGTTGTTGAAAAACCTGTCGGCAGTATATCTCTTGAAGATACCTTGAAACGATTTGCAAAACAAAAATCCAAGGTAGTTGCTATCTCAGATTTGCAGCTTGAAATTAGTAATATCAAGAAAGATATTGTCAACTTGCAAATTGCCATGCAAGATGTTAATTCTGAAAACAAAGATTTACAACAAAAGCTTTTGCTTCTAAATCTTAAACAATGTTTTCCTGGAAGTGTTTCTGATAACGAAACAACTTCTGAGCATGATGATGAGGTTGAATCCAGTCATAAATCTTTATCCAATGATGTTAAGATTGTCAGTATGTTAAGATTGGAAGTGTTTCAGAATTACCATTTCTCCTTATTATGCTTTTGATGTTTTTGCTTTGATTGATTCTGGTTCTGATTTGAATTGCATTCAAGAAGGATTCATTCCTTGCAAATATTTTGAAAAATCCACACAACGGTTGCACTCAGCCAGTGGAAGCAAATTGCACATTAATTTTGAATTAAACAAAGTTTTTGTCTGTTTTGATAATATTCATTTTCATATTCCTACTGTTCTTGTCAAAAACATGGATGAAAGGGTAATTCTTGGTATGCCTTTTCTTGCTTTACTTTACCCATTCTCTGTTGACGAGATTGGTGTTTCAACTGTCAAATTTGGTGTTAATATTCAAATACCTTTTGCTTCAAAATTTGAAATTGATGTTAATAGGTTGGATATTAAGTTTAGGCAGTCCTTAGATCTAGAAACGGATGAGGACCCTATTACCATCAGAGTTTTATCTCATCTATACACCCCCCTAACGGTCGTGTTTTCCCAGAATACTTTGCTCATACCTATCCCCAGCACATGGCGCATATTATTATTTCTGCTTTGCAAAAAATAATTTTGACGTTATTTTGCATATATTTTATAAAGGTCTTTACCTTTTTGATTTTAATTATTTTCCTTTTGAAATTTTGCAGTGCCACCATGGCCAGCAAAAAAGATAAAGAAAAAATTGGTTCTAAAGCTCTGACTATAAAGTCAGAATCCTCCCCCCTTGCTTCTTCCTTGCCAATTTCATCTGTTACCATAACCAACAAATTTGCTCATTTTGCTCCCTCTTATCCTGATTCCCAAATGTCGTACTCAAGTACGCTTGCCTCCTCTTATGATCCCTTTTCTGATAAACCCAGAAATCCTTTCATAAGGTATGATAAAATGTCTGGCTTTAAATCTGACTACATAATCCTCCCTTATTTTTAGAACTTGTTCTTTGTCGAACTTAATCGTTCTGCTTCTTCTAAATCTGCCGGAGATATTGCCGTCTCCTATTTTCCTCAAAATTTTCATTGGATTCCTGAACATGCTCAGAAAAATTTGGCTTTCTATTTTGCTGTCCTAAAGCAGACTGATTTTGTCTCTTTCAAATCTATTCCTGATAGGATTAATCCAAATAAGATACTTTATCATAGTGTCTATTTCAAACGGATTATATCTGAAAAGGAATGGGGTAACCATCCTTTTGTCGCTAAATCCCTTAACGGATTTTCGATTCCATGCACTTATTATGATTATGTCGATGCTTGGTTCAAATTCTTACTTTATCAAACCTCTATCTTTGATCATTCCTGGTTTGTTAACTTTGACAAGAATTTTGCCGGTATCTTTCCCCTCTGGTTTGTCAGATGGTGGAACCAATTTCGTCTTATCCCTGACATCCTCCCTCTCCAATTAGTTGAAGCTTTCCAACTATTTAAGAACAGCTACAAAGTTGATTCTTATGGTGCTAAGTTTCCAACTATTCTTTATTTTGTCAATAAATACAAAATTCCTTGGATTCTGAAATGGAATTATCACCTTTCAGATGATAAGATTCAAAGACAATGGTTTATCAAATGGTGGGATAAATGCTCACTAGTTGATGACATTGTTCTTTCTGTCAAAAACATGTCCCAGGCCCTCATGGCCCCTGCTTTGCCACTAACGGCTAAATCCCCTCTCCTTATCACCCCCAGTATATTCTCTTCCCCAAAAGAAGAAAAGGAAGTATCCCCTGTTTCTTCCCCTTCTACTACATCCAGTTCTTCCAAGAAGAAATCTTCTTCCAAAAAAGAGAAGATTAAAGCCCTTCTTGCTGCCCTTGAAGATGATTCTGACAACGACGAAGAAGACGAAAAGTCCGCATCGTCCCAGAATCTTCAAAATCTTCAAAATCCCTACTATGAGGATACTCAAGAATACTATCCTTTCCCAGGGATTGAAGACATGTAAACAGCCTCTTAACGGCTCTTGACTGGTCACTAACGACCACAATGTTCTCAAGAAAAAGAACTGAACCATTCCACTAACGAATCGTGCTCAGTTCACTGGTCATAACGCCAGCAAAAGAAATTTGTGATCTCAAATGGGTCACTGTTTTGAAGTTACTGTACAAAATCACTGTTCACTTTTACTGTTCATTGTTCGGACGACACTGTATAGGATTACTGTTCAGGCGCAATGTTCACTTCACTGTTCAAGATTTGTCTACCGACACTACAGTATCGACAACAACTGTTCATAATTGGCGACTTTCACTGTTCCAGATTGGCATCAAGCGTGCCTCTACTGTTCACATGTGACCGCACTGACGCAGCGCCTGCTTTTTCTATGTTTGTAATTGATTGTATTTTGTTTTATGTTTTGTATTCAGCCTATATAACGGGCTCCCCTTCCCCATTGTAAGGCAGAGTTTTCTAAGAGGTTATTCGGAGTCTCCAGAGCTCTTCCTCAGAAATCCTCTTGTCATTCCCCTGTCTTTGTCTCTTACTTTAGTAAGCACTAAAGCTTTCTTTTGCAAGCCTATCTTTAAGCTGTAACGATTTTAAGCTTCTTTAACGAGCTTTTATCCAGATTTGTTTATCTTATCCACTGTCTTTAATTTCAGTTCTTATATTTTGATTATCAACTGTCATACCGCCTTCTTGGACGGTTTTACTGCTTTGATTTAAGTTATCTTATATGCACGTACATCACTCTCCCCTATCCCCTGCATTTATATGCATACTGCGCTTCCACCCCTCCCCCTCCTTGGTGTATATATATATATATATGTATATTAAACTTTTATTCAGTCACATATGCTTCGGTTGGATCTAAGGCATTTCTGACGTATTCGATATGATCCTGTAGATCGTGATCAAAATTTTTGGTCAATAGGAGAGGCTCACACTCGTGGTAATTGGCACATGAATCTTGATGTACTTCACCCTAACCAACGTCGTATATGTTTCTAGGTTTGGTCCTTACTACGCAAGCCCAATCTGGGCACCTATCATCTTGTACGTAAAATACGTGGTCAACTTGTGAAGTTAGCACATATGGCTCATCAGAAACTAGTTCTCCCGTGTGGACAAGGTTTTTGAAGTTGACAAGTATTATGCCATACTCATCCACCTTGTACCCCTTGTCCCTCGTGTTGTCTGCCCAATAGCACCTGAACATAACGTACTTAGTCCTGTCCTAGTACTCAACCTCAAGTACTTCCTTTAACTTCTCGTAGTAAGTGTCGCCATCAAGAGTCGGCACACACACCCCGCTGTTCTGAGTCCTCTTTTCGGCATCAGATGCAATAGTGTGAAACAGCTTGCCGTTAACCACATATCTATTGTATCTGACTGCTGCCTCCCTCGGCCCTCTACAATGCATTACCAATTTTTCACCAAGTTCCTTCCTGGATCACTCGTCCAATCAATCGACCTGTGAATATATTACATACAATGGAAATGCATGGTTAATAGCTTTAGTTGATTTTAAAAATAGCATGCAAATAACTCCAACAATTGCTTCAGGTAAACATCACATCTTTCTTACGTAGTCACGGTACCACTCGTAGAACAAGTCATAATGTTGGGTTTCCAACTGAGCCTCTGTTGTTCGTCCCCTATTGCATGATCGCCTAAGCGTATCCATGTGCATCCTACAATTCAAAATTATGTTAATTATAATTCAATACGAGCAATATTATTACAAGTTCATTGATCATACAATGTGCCAGTGAAGGATCTCGACTTACGTCCACAATTGATGAAACTCGTCCGAGTTGAACATAATATACCGGTGTATTTGTGTCATTGTGATTAGGTTGAGTCGGACTCGTGTTCCATGTCACTTTGAACCATCCAAATTTCTTTGTATCCTATTGTGAAAGGTTGGGGTGTTCTCTAAATATCTCGAACAAAACATCACCAACTTAGTTGCTAAGTAGCCCTCCCCAATGCAGCCCTCAGGAGCCGCTTTGTTGCGCACATTAGATTTGAATACTCTAAGGCTCCTAAATATGAACCAATACAATCAATCAGTTTAGTTAGTACTTGTCATGTATTGGAGTGAAACCAAAAAATGCAAGAATATCTGTAAACAAATTTTACCTCTCTGCCGGATACATCTATCTATATTGTACTAGTCCACTGAGTCGGCATTCGTGGATAAGATGCACGACCACATGAACCATACTAGTAAAAAAGCTGGGGGGAAAAACCTGTTCCATCTTGCACAACGCGATACAGACGTCACAGTGAAGTCAGTCAATATCCTCTTCTGTCAATGTTGTTGAACATAAGCCCCTGAAGAATGTGGACATCTCAACAAGAGGTCTAACCACGTTGCTTGGAAGTGATCCACGCAATGCAATAGGTAGAAGCTGCTGCATCAGTACGTGACTGTCATAACTCTTTAACCCCGATATCGTACGGTCCTTAAGTTGTATACAACGAGAAATGTTCGAGGCATATCCGTCAGGCACCCTTACATTTCGTAGCACTTTCAAAAAATGTGTTTTATCATCCTTAGACATTGTGTGGGTAGCTTGTTGAATATAGGTCTTACCATCCTGCGGGTTAGAAAATGGATGAAGTGTACATCTCAAACCCATTTCTTGCAAATCTAAGCGGGCGGCAAGGTTGTCCTTTGTTTTCCCTAGAATGTCTAGTATTGTACCAAGTATGTTGTCCATCACGTTTTTCTCTATGTGCATAACATCAAGATTGTGCTGCAATAAATTACCTTTCCAATATAGCAACCTAAAGAAAATACTTTTTCTCATCCACACTACATTAGAAGTATTCGTCTTCTGCTTCTTTCCTTTTTCTTTCTCAACCTACCTTGCCTGACCGGCGTTCTCATCCCCAAACACCATCCCTTCTAATTGGCTCATGACTTCATCTCCACTTGGCACATCAAGGGCACATTATAGTTCTACGTTGCCGTCAAATGTTCTTTTGTTCCGCCTCCATGGATGATCCATGGGCAAGTATCACCTGTACCCCATATAACACCATTTATGGCCATGTTTTAACCATTTCGACCTTGTCGGGTCCATACAGCAAGGACATGCCTTCTCACCCTTGGTAGACCATCTAGACAAATTTGCGTATGCTGGGAAGTCATTAATTGTCCACATCAACTGCGCTCGCATGACAAAATTATTTTTCTTTGAGACGTCATATGTGCGTACCCCTACATTCCATAGTTCTTGTAACTCCTCAATTAAGGGTTGAAGGTAGACATCTATATCCATTCCAGGTGAACTTAGGCCTGGGATAATCAATGATAGTATGAAAGATGTCTGTTTCAGGCACATCCAATGAGGCAAGTTGTAGGGCACAAGCATTACATGCCAAGTGCTGTGAGATGTGCTCATGTTCCCAAATGGATTAAATCCATCCGAGGTTAGTCCGAGCCTTACGTTCCTGCTGTTCGCTGAAAACTCTAGATGTAAAGTGTCGAATGACTTCCATGCTTCGCCATCGGCTGGATGCCTCAATACACCGTCCTTAGTGCGGCCTTCTGCATGCCACCTCATAAAGCGTGCTGTATGTTCTAACATAAACAACCTCTGTAGTCGTGATATGAGTGGAAACCAACGCAATACCTTCACCAGACGTTTCTTGCCCGACGATATGGGTTGACCATCCTCATCTAAATTGATTGCTTCCATCCATTTAGATTTTCCACATACGGTACATGAATCCAACTCTTTATTGCCCTTCCAGAATAGCATACAATCATTACGGCACGCCGAAATCTTCTCATACCCGAGTCCCATGTCTCGTAAAAACTTTTTCGCCTCATATGTATTAACTGGCAGAGTTTCATTACTCTCGAGTAGCAACTGATTGATGAACTCTAGGAAAGCCGAGAAAATCGAGTTACTAAGTCCACCAACGCACTTCAAGTTGTACAGGCGAACAGTCGCACTTAGTTTGTTATGTTTTGTCCCAGTATGAAGTGGTTTCTTCGCCTTTTTAAGAAGGTTGTAGTACTTTAGTGCGTCACCTTCAGCGGCTTCTTCGTTCACAATTTCTTCACCCCCTTGCACCACGACCAGAGGCTCACAATTGTCTTCCCTGACTACTTCATGCATGCCGAATAAATCACGCAATATTCCGTGCATGTCTCCACCCTAATTTGCGCTTGCACCCGCATTTGAGGCCGGGCGATTGGAATTAGACCCGGTATTAGGACCCGTATTATATATAACTGTTTGTTGTACACTAAAACAGCTTTGTAAAATGGTCCGATTGATTGACAAGAAAATAAAAAGTAGAAGACGAGGAAAAAAGAATTGAAGAAGAAAACTTGGGTATATGTACGTAGTAGATGCAATAGAGTTATTTAATAAAAATGTGGAAAGATTTTGAGTATCATTTTCATTTAAAATCCTTCCTAATAGAAAACAAAAGTTAGGTGATATATATATAATATAAAATAAACATGATATATAAAAAAATAATAATAAAAAAATAAAATAAAATAAAAAATAAAATAAAAGAAATTTTGATGTGCCATATGTGGCACATCAGAACTTATTTTATATATATATTTTTAAATATCATGTTTATATGGTTTATACAAACTAATATAATGATAGAAATGTGTACTCTAATATAATGATACAAATGTGTACTAAATGATCAAGGAACAAATAACTTTGAACTGAGCTGCAGGCTTATAGTTGCTGCATCTTTTTTTGAAGTACTCATATATGGCATGTAAACTGCAAATATATACATGCATATATATATAGACATTTAAACTTAAGATGAGAACATGACAAGGGAAAAAAAAAAATCAAAATTACAACATAAAAATAAACAAATGTAACTTGAATAAACAAATAGTATTAAAGGTTGATAAGGTTGGTGTGAAGAGTGCAATCTTACCAACAACTATTACATTTTAACGTGCATGGTTTATATATATTTATATATGTCAAAACTTTAATATGATTAATGTTACTTTAATTATTTTAATGAGATTCCAAATGAACGAGAAAAATGTTATATATATATATATATATATATCCTTTAGGTTAATTTGAACCATGCACGTTAAATTAATGTTATATATATATATATGGTATCCCGATTAAAGCATGGCTAACAATCAGAAATTAATTCTCTTATATTTTTGAATGTTGAAATGGGTTACGGTGTTATAAAGGAGAAGTAAAGTACTAGTGTTTGTTTTGTAAAAATTAATTTTATTGAATGTTAATTGGGATCGATCATATTGTACAATATTAAACCTGATAATGTTGGGATCATATATATTATATATTATTTATAAATATAATATAAATAAATTAAACCAGATATATATATTTTATAGTTATTGATGTGTCAATTTGACACATCAGAAACTATTGACGTGTCACTTTGACACGTCAGTAACTGTTGACGTGTCGTTTTGACACGTCAGTAATTTCCTGACGTGTCAATATAGCACGTCAATATTTACTGACGTGTCAAACCTTGACACGTCAGTAAATATAAAATTAATTAGTTATTTATTTTAAAATGTTGTAAAATTAAATTGAATTCAAATTTACTGACGTGTCAAAATTGACACTTCAGTAAATACTGACGTGTTTTTTTCAACACGTCAGTAAATGTTGATGTACCACTTTTGGCACGTCAAAAAAAAAATTGTTGAAGTGGCAGTGGCACGTCAACATTTACTGACGTAGCAAAAAATTCCTACTGTTTGCCACGTCAAAAAATGACATTTTTTTTTTTGTAATGTCAGCCACTGCTAATTACAAATCTCTTGGCAAATGCAATCTTCAACTTCGGAAGGACCCATAGGAGGTGTAGGACCAACATCTACTCTTGCTCTTTGAGAGGAAGGAATAGACGACATTCCTGCAAAGAACTAAGAGAATACAATCCAGAAACCTCAGTGCAACCAGATTAAAAAGCACACCTTAACCTAGCACAGGAAGGTGAGGAACACAACCAACAACCACTTTAAAGAAGAGAAAACCAAAACAGAGAAGAATGTACACCAGGATTCTAGAAGGCATAAAGAAAGATTCAAGTCATAATCAAGATCCTATATGCAAGTATACACAAAAAAAAAAAAGAAAAAAAAAAAGGTTTTTGGACAAAAACACAAATTTTGTTGTGAGAAAGACAAAAAATGAGGAAAAACACATCTCAATCATGTTTTGAAAAACAACATACTTGCTTTTCAAGAAAACAAATACCCCTTTCAAAGCAACACATGAACATACTTGTGATAAACATATGAATGAGAGCATCAATATTAGTCAAAGTGTGTACCGAGATGCAAAAGAATCATAAAGAACATATACCTTCAAGAGGAACCAAACAGCAACTCAAAAACTAAGCACAGAATGAGCAATACGCATAATAGGCAAAATGCATGTTGAGAGAACAAAAACATTCAAGGATTTATTTTCAAAACATGAAAACCCAAATCCCCATAATAAACTCAAAGTCTCAAACATGTAAAAGGCCAAAAAAAAAAAAAAAAAAAAAAAAAAAAAAAAGAAAAACCAATGAGCTCAAGAGATTGAAGCCAAAGCCAAAGCCAAAATATACAATCAATAAATGCCAATCAAGGAAGCATAAACCCAACAAGGTGAGAGATATTCAAAAGACAAAGGTTTAAAGACCAATGAAGGAACAAAATCCAAACATCAACTCAGCAATGACGAAGGAGAAACGGCATAGACTTGATTGAGGATGATATAGAGCGAAGGCTTCACAAAACCAATAGGAAACACAAAAAAAAAAAAGAGGTGCCAAGCTTTGTGACTATTTGTCTCCCAATTTCTGTTTTAACGAAAACAAATCATGTTAAGATGAGAAAAAAAGAATAGCACAAAACGCATAGAATCCTGTTTGATCGGAAGAACACAAAACACATTCTCGTTATGACGGGAGAAAATTTCCGTTAATACGGGAAGACATGAGACAATCCTCTGCACCCCTTTTTACTTTTAAAAACAAACAAGCTCAAATACTCTCACTCAATCAAAGTGTGCACTTGAAACAAGCGTTTGTTAAAACATGAGAGAAACCATCTCATCAAAAACTAACATGTTCTACAATTTAGTCCAAGTATGAACAAACATAATGGTTTATCAAAAACATGCTTATGATAATGATGCAAATGAACAGGCTAAAACATGTCATAGTGATGTGTGTGAATCATTTCACAAGAGAGGGCACAAGTCACATAGGCATGGAGCAATCACATCTAATAAGAAAAATGGTGTGACACTTAATGCAAAATTCAAACCCTTTTCCTCAACTTTAATAAAAAGTCATACACCCATTCCTCTTCAATTGTCCAAGAGAATTTATACAAATTAAAACCCATGGGTGTTTCACCTTTTTCCGCAATGATTATGACACCGACTCTTTTTATAAGGACTTCAAAAGCAAATTTTAAGAATATGTTTAATCACAATTTTTCTAAACATTTGATCTTTGATCATATTTTGCTTGTCATTGAAAGAGGTGATGCCATGAACAATTAAGTTTTGAGGTTGACTTGGAAGGTCAATTTGCACAAGAAAAACCAAAAATACTCAAAAGAGTTTTTGCCCAAACTAACAGATGTGAAATCCCTCAAAACTTGTGAAAACAGTGTGCATAAATAAGACCAGGCTTAGAATGAACATAAGCATCAAAGCACACACACAAACTCTCAAACCATCATATAAGACAACTCCAATAACCAGCTATTGTGAGTTTTAATGTTACTCTCAAGTGCACGAGTCGTTTACAATATAGCTTTTTGCAAGTGCGAGGTCGAATCCATAGAGAATTGTGTTCGTGTAAATAAACTTCTATCTAAATCAATCTTACTTTAACCTAGTTCCAAGATTTTGGGATTTTGTAAATTGAAAATAAACAAACATTAATTGAAACAAAATGAAATTAAACAATGGATAAAATACTAAGGTACTGGAATCAACCCTCACAAATTCATAGCAACAACTTTCACGTTCATCAATATTTTCCGACGTTTCAAACGACACATTTTATGTATGTTCTATTTTTGCAAAACAAATGTATCAAAACATCCAAAGTGTCCGTTCTTTGTACAAATCACAAAGGATATCCGATTTAGTTCAAATCATCCAATGTATCTGTACTTTGTGCAAATCACAAGGGATATCCAAATTAAACCAAAAGATCCGATGTATCCGTTGAACAAAAGACAATGGATATCCAATATTTAAGCAAATAAACGTGATCAATTAAAAGTGATCAACAATTAATTGAAATTGAGACAGAACAATGAGAAATATAATTCATATAACTGGAAAAGTATCAATTCACATGAAAGTTAATGGTTGCTAATCATTTTTAAGGCTTCATCCTCAACCTTAGTGATGAGTGCCAAATATTGCATATTTGGACCCCTTAATTTCCATTTGCTAAGCCTTTAGCTTTATTATTTTATGATGTTTTAGTTAGTTTTGGTGTTTTAGTGATTTGCAGGTTGTTAAGAGAAAAATGTGGCTTTAAGGTGAAATTTGCAACTCATTCCATTAATTCTGGGGCTTAAGACATTTCAGGGAGCATTGGCAACAAATTTGGATCGAGTGATGATTCGCACCCGACAAGTCCCACTAAAAAGGACATATCTAAAGTTGTGTAGCTCGGATTGAAGCGATCTTAGTGTCATTGGAAAGGTAACTCAAAGATCTACAAAGTCATGTTTCGAAATAGTAGGCTAATTCTGAATGGAAGTGCACTCGAGCGCACTTTTAGTGCGATCAAGCGCACTCGCGCCCTACATCGCAGGAGACATGTTGCACGAGTGCAATCAAGTGCACCGAGAGTGCGATCGAGCGCACTCGGCCGACCTGGCAGCACTAAAAATCTAAAATTAGCTTATAAATATCGTTCTTTTTCATTGTAAATGGACAGATACGCGCCAGGGGCGCCGTTCTAGGTCGTTTTTCATGTTTTCTAGATTTTTGTAGGTTGGAACTTGAATTCTTTTGTAAGTTTTTAATTTTAATGAAGTGATTTAGTTTCTTTATGATTTCTTTTGTCATGAGAGGCTAAATCTTCAACTAAGGTTGAAGATGAAGCCTCACCATTGCTTTGTTTACATATTTTTATGTTTAGTCTGTATAATTTCGTCGTTTAATGTAATGTATGTTCGTTTCAATTCAATTGTGTGACAAAATTGTGATTGATTGTTGTTTATAAATCGTGAAAATGTTGGATATTCATTGTGTTTCTTCCAACGGATGTATTTCATCTTTTGGTTTACTTTGGATATCCAATGTCTTTTGTGCAAAGCATTGATAGATTGGATGATGAGAAGCAACAAGCACCATTAAAGGATCCATTGCATGTTTCAGTTGGGCCTATTACTAGAGCAAGATCCAAGAAGGTCAAAGAAGCACTTAATGGGCTGATTCAAGAGATTTGGGCTGATTCTAAAATGGGGCATTCCAAGCTTGGCCCAAAGGGAGATGAAGGCGTAATAAATTTGATCAAAGCTATTGATGGAGCTGATTGCGCATAATTTCCTTAGCAATGGCATGAATTAATGGTTGATTATGGCTGATTGACTTTCCAATTACATACCAATTAATTGGATGATTGACTTGCCAAATTACATGCCAATTAATTGGTTGATTGACTTAAATCAACCTTAATTTTAGGCTTTTATTAGTTAGTCCTTTTTTACCTTATTTACTTTCCAATGTTGGAACCAATTTAATTTCATTTCCATAGCAAGCAGGTAGTCATATTTTCAGCCATGCTTTTATAAATAGCATGCACTCATTGTAATGAGAAGATCATGAATGAAAATTAGAAAAAATGTGACTCTTGCGTCTTCTATTGGTTCTTCAAAGAACTTGTGAACTTATCAAGGAATTATTCCTTGTGGCGTTCAAATTTATATACCTTCGGTTCGCGTTTCATGTATAAACGTTGGGTTGATGGTTGTTTCTTTATACCTTTGGTTCGCGTTTCATTTGTAAACGTTGGGTTGGGGTTTCCTATCCAAAAATCTGAATTTTAGCTTTCTTGGGTCCGTATTCCAATATTGTTGTTGGGTCTCAAAGCAAGTCGATTGAGGTTCGCATCATTGGATCTTTTGAACTAAACCAGATATGTTTTGTTTTTCGTAATAGAGATGGATTCATTGAATCTTTCAATAGGAATTTATAAAAACAAAAGAAACATGCATGAGATTTTATTGAAATTCGGATGTATGAACAAACATAATTATATGTGCTTTGATCAGTTGAGGTGGATTCTAAAAACCTTAGTATTTTTACCTTTTGATTTATTTTATTTGTTTTGTTTTCAATTTCAAATTCCCAAAATTCGGAACTAGGTTAAAATAGGATTAGTTTAGATAGAAATTAAATGTCACAAACATAATTCCCTATGGATCGACCTCGCACTTGCATAAGCTATACTACACATGATTTGTGCACTTGCGAGTAATTATAATTTGCACATCACTTAGTTGGGAATTAGCCTCTCATGAAAATGAAAGAGAATACAACAATGTAGGAATTCATAGAGGTTTAGAGGCTTACAACGAGAAAATTCTAATTGAAACCACCAAAAAAAACTACAAAACCCTAGCCTTTTTGCTCCTATTTTCTCCAAAAATCATCCCTAGCAGCCCTAGGACAGCCTCCATATGACGGCTCTTGTTTCCCTAGAACAATGTGATATTTATAAGCTAATTTTATGGTTTCGGTGCTTCCACGTCAGCCAAGTGCGCTCTATCGCACACAAGGTGCCCTCGATTGCACTCGGGCATCAGGTCTCTTGCGGCGCAATGCTTGGGTGTTGCTGGCTTGATGTTGGGTGTGAGTGCACTCGATCCCAGGATGGGTGTGCTCGAGCACACTCATGCATGTGTTCCTCTTAAGTGGCACAGTTGCAATCATGCATTGCTGTGCCCATACTCGAACGCAGATGCGCTCGAGCGTAGAACTGCTTGGCTTGAGCGTAGATGGGCTCGAGCTCTAGTGTGTGCGCTCGATTGTGCCCTTCTAGAAATGCTCTTTTCTCAAATTCCTTGCATCTTTCACATTAAGATCGTAGTTTTCCCTTAGCAACCTACAAAACTCTAGAACACCAAAACTAACACAAAACATCAGAGTAAGACACAACTAAAGGTTTAACAAATGTAAATTAAAGGGCTCAAATATGCACTATTTGGCACTCATCACCAGCATAACACAGGTTAGTAATAATGAGAGATTCATAAAGAGCACGATAAATGTTTGAAGAAAGCACTCAACAAGATCTAGGGAGAGAGCACTCTCAAAGAAAGACACACAACAACAAAAAACTTAAAAAACTTGACAAGAGAAAAACTAAAAAAAAAAAAAAAAACAGGGGACAAAAATAAAACAAAACAAAATACCTAAAGCATGCACTAGAATGCAATAAGATAAGCAACAAAACTTCTAGTCATGCTAAACTAAAATGGACAAATAAACCTCTTAAACATGGCTCTTAAACGAACATTCCAAAGTGCAAAATCACTTCTAATGAAAATGGAAAGAGCACTTGGAACAAAGGTAGATCGTCCCAAAACAATGGGGGTCATTGAACACACTCAACACGTTAGTCCAAGCATGAGCGAACTCGCTCTGATACCAATTGAAAGAACAATGAGGATCGAGTTCTACCCTCAAATCAAACGCATAAGCGATTTATATAACCAAAACAAATGCATAAGCAGTTTATATAAGCAAAATAAAAAGATATACTTAAAAATAAACTGACACAAAAATAAAGAACATTCACACAACCACAACACAAGATTTGTTAATGAAGTGGAAAACCCTTTGAGCACCTCAAGGGAAAAACCACTGCGGGGCAGCCAAACCCAAGAAATCACTTTATGAAGATTCACAGTTACAAACTAGATGATACTCACTCCCTGGAGGACCTCTAGACTTAATAGGAACAATAAACTTCCCAGCTTGTCTCCATCGTGACCACCTTCATGGAGTGCATCTCCTTACCAACCCTTCGGTAGACTTCTTTGCGGTTGAGTGATGTGTATGGTGTGGTATGAAATAAAAAAAATAAATAAATAAAAAAAAAAAACTGCAAGTGGTGGAAAGCTTCAAGATTTTTAGGATCTCCACTTGGTACAAACAACAGTGAAGGGTATCACTTCCATGAGTGATAATAGCAACCCTTTTCTTCACTAAGAACCTCCAAACTCAGAAGAGCATAAATGGAAATGGAGAGGTTCAAAGCATTTTGCAGAAAATGAGATAGGTATTTATAGATCTGAAATTTTACTTATGTCCTTCTTAACAGGGATTTTCCTTCGTTCTAACTGGAAGGCCAAAATCTGTATTTTGAACCATCCTCATCATAACGGGAGCTAATCCTTGTTAAGATACAAGGAGTAAAAGGTAGATCTAAATACCCGTTACGAGCCTGTCATAATGCGCCTTTTAACAAGAAAACAGTAGCTTCAGCTTTGGTCTCATCACATGTCCCGTTCTGACGAGGTTCTTGATGAGGAAACGATAACCTCCCATTACATGTCCCGTTGTTGTGCCAAATACCTACCTAAATTAATAGGCAAATACTTGGTATGTTTTACTTGCAAGTGCACAAGATCAAACGATAGTATAGCAGGCAAATACGATATTATTCCCACGAGGATTAGTAAATTATATTTACAAGTAATTTCCTATTTAATTAAACAGATAAAATTCAATTGTCACCATTGAATTTAAATAAAGAAATAAAATAAAAGATAAACTAGAACTAAAAACGATTAGGGTTTTGATATCCACCACTAATCAGACTAATTAAGATAACAATATACCAATGCGCCAATCATTCCGGTATATTTAATGTTTGCCAACCTAAGGGCATGGGTATATACTTCTTAAGCTATAGATTTCCCTAAGCAACAAGTTAGGCATGGGTCTATACTCTAACTCTTTTCTTTCTTAAAGGATTTAGCATGGGTGTATACTAAGTTGTTCTTTAAGAAAGCATAAATCTATAGAAATTGACAAACACATGGAACCTAGGGCATGGGTTTATACTCCCGGTTTTCCATGTTGATTAACCCAAGAACCCGGTGTGGATTTCTTTTGTTACTCTTATTAAACCCAGGACTCGGTCATCCAAAATGATTTAATTAACTAGTCCATACCACATGCATATGTTGACCAGGCAAACACATATGAGGAATTCAAGATAACAAGAATTAATCTAGTTAAATACACCAAAATATAATTGTAGCAAAGGCGCCAATATTGAAATCCTAAATAGACATGACTAGGGCTTCAATCTAGCCCCAATTAAAATATAAATTACATAACAAAAATAAAAGGTGGAAGAGAAGAAAAACCCAAACTCCTCTTGATCTAGCCTTCAATTCCTTTCCAAAGCTTGTGCCCCTTTCTCCACACTTTTTCCTAAAAGCTAAGAGGTCTATTTATAGGCCTCTAGAAGTCCTTGAAACACTAGTAAACCTAGAAAATTCGTAGGGTTTAGTCCTATTACAAGTGAAACTTGGAGTACCCTAATCTGGAAGGAAAGGGAATTCTAGCTGCAGCTGACTTGCTCTTCACGCATGGGTGCACTCGATCGCAGCCCGTGTGTGCTCGATCGCAGGACTGTGATCGATCTTTGGTGTTGGACGCTCGATCGCAGGTGCGATCTAGGATGCTGCTTGTGTGCACGAGCGCACGCCTTGCACTCGTCTGATCCTTTTGCTTGTAGTGCGCTCGATCTCAGATCTCTTGTGATCAGTTGCACTATCAAAGCCTTCAGTTTTTCCAAAATTTGCTCTTTAAGCCCAATACTTCCAGATTTGCTTCCTTTTCTTCCAAAGGCCTACAAAAACATAGAAAATACAAAAAGGAAATAAAATGGCATAAACTAACAACACTAAGAAACTAACACATATAAGTTTAAGGGCTAAAATATGAATATTTTGGCACTTAACACTCGTCCTGACGAGGTTCCTGACGAGGAACCAATAGCTTCCTGTTATATGTCCCATTCTAACGAGCTTCCTGACAAGGAACCAATAGCGTCCAGTTACATGTCCCATTCTGACATGACTTCTTACGGGGAAACGAAAACTTCCCGATACATGTGTTGTCTTGACAGGGTTCCTAACGAGAAACAAGAGAGCACTCCTTTAGTCTCGTCACGAGCTTGTTCTAACACCCCATCCAATAGGGAAAGCAAAGAACTCTAACGAACATCAAATCTTCACCCCGAAAGTTAGGGAAGAATGAGAAAATACAAACAAATGTTTTGATCAATAAATAAGGTCCAACTAAACCTAACACTTTTATTAAGAATGACATGTGTCAACATTTTTATTGGTGTTGACGTGACATTTAATAGAATTTGTCAAATTTTTTAACGGAATTTGAATGTAGAGACTAAATTGTTTTTTTGGCTTCTTTGAGGAACCTCTGATTTCACTTTCATACGACATGGAGCGATTTGTAATAGGCCAACCACAGGGTTTAATTTTCCATTATCCATGTTTTTTTATACCATATGAGCGATTTGTAATTTAGGCCAACTATAGTGAATAATTTTTTATTTATTCCATTTTTTTTTATTGATTCGCCCATTATTTTTTTTTTCTTTCTATTCGTTTAAAAAATAGTTTAGTTTATTTTTTATTTTAGTTTTTAAAAGAATAGGGGTAATATAGAAATATATATATTGGTAGTTTGGTAGTTTGATGGGCTACTTTAGTACATTTTGAATATTGTGGGGCTCTATCACAAACGTTTGTTAGCTTGGGGGCTTTTTAATTTTTTTCCTATATATATATATTCTTTTTAACAAAGACTAATCCAATGGATGGTTGTGACTATCATTTAATTGTATCATAAAAATGTAAATTATAGCATTCATCTTCTATAAATTATACTTATAACCAGTGTCGGTTGAATGCTTAGGCAAATTAAAAAATCACTGCATGACAATTAGAGCCCTTAGCTGTTTGGTGAAGCAAAAGCGACTCTTCTTGGTTTTCTTCATGGAAACCAAGCTTTCGTCAGAATAGAATTGAACTAATCAGATACAAACTAGGCTACCCTAGTTTATTTGTGGTGGATTGTATTGGGAGAAGTGGAGGACTGGCTTTGTTGTGGGGAGAGGAGGTTATAGTGGATATACAAAACTTTAGCCAGCACCATATAAATGCTATGATTCAATCCCTCGCAATTGGGCAACCATGGAAGCTCACGAGCTTTTATGTACACCTGGATGCTTCTAAGCACCATGAATCATGGAGTTTGCTAAAAATATTGGCTCGATTTAACCCATTTCTGTGGGTGTGCATAAGGGACTTCAATGAGATACTAACTTTATCCGAGAAGTGGGGTGGAAGCGAGAGAAACAGAAGTCTTATGCGTGATTTCCAACAAGCGTTGGAGGATTGTGATCTCATAGACTTAGGTTTTTGTGGACCCAAATATACTTTGAACAATTGTAGGGAGGGCATAGCTTTCATTAGGGAAAGGCTTGACAGGGGGTAGCAATCCAAGAGTGGAGGGACTTGTTCCCAGAGGCAAAAGTAAAAGTTAAGTTTGCACTTAACTATGACCTTTCCCCGTTGTTGTCGTATTTTAATGGCAAGACTATGAGATGGAGCAGCAAACCTAAGTTCTGGTATGAGGCATGTTGGGCTCATGAGGAGGGATATCAGGAGGTGATCACACGGGCCTGGAACCAACCAACCTCCTACGATTGCAAGTGGGATATTCTTGGGGAGAAACTAAACGATTGCAGTAGAGTTGTTTCCCAATGGCAGTGAAACACGAAGGGGTCCACGCATGAGACCATGACTAGTCTACCAAAGAAAATTCTAGAGTTGAAGGGGAAGGAAGGGCGGTTGGTTTGTGAGGCAGAAAAACAACTCCAAAAGGTGTTACAACTTCTCCTAGACCAGGAGGATATCCGGTGGAGGCTGCGGGCGAAAGAGGAGTGGCTCAAACAAGAGGACCGGAACACAAGGTATTACCATGCATGTACAAATTCCAAGCGGCAAACAAATCTCATTAGTAGTATCACTGATGCTACGGGGAAGTCATGGGATTCATCGGAAACCATGAGGATGGCTTTTGCAAATTATTTTACTGAGTTGTTCTCAGCAGGACCAGTGGGAGACATGGAGCCATGGCTTCAACATCTAGTAGCAAGTGTTTCAGTGGAGAAGAATATAGAACTATTGAAGGAGTTTACCAAAGAGGAGGTCAACACTACACTCTACCAAATGGCTCCCCTTAAAGCTCCGTGACAGGATGCTTTTACGGCTGGTTTTTTCAGAATAATTGGACCATTGTGGGGGAAGAGGTATGTAGTGCTGTCATTGAAACTCTAAATTCTGGTGTGATGCCTAGCACTTTGAATTTGACTCGTATAGTTCTTATACCGAAAACCAAAAACCCTTCCTGTGTCACTGAATTCAGGCCTATAAGTCCTTGCAACAGTTTATACAAATTGATCTCTAAGGTTATAGCAAATAGAATGAAAAAGGTCCTACCCTTTATTATCTCCCCCACACAAAGCCTTTTTATCCAGGGCACTTGATTTTGGACAACATTTTAGCGAGACGCTACACACTATGCGTACCGGTATTAGGGGGAAGAAGGGTTTTATGGTAGTTAAGCTCGATATGAGCCAAGCATATGACAGGGTGGAATGGCAATTTTTGGAAGCGGTGATGAGGCGTATGGGTTTTGCCCCAAGGTGGATTCATCTCATAAGGATTTGTGTCACTTCGGCACAATATTCGGTCCTAGTGAATGGGAAACTGTGTGGTAATATCACTCCTTCAAGGGGCATCAGGCAGAGGGATCTTATTTCTCCATATTTGTGTTAAGGTGTTAAGTTCTATGCTGACTCAAGCAAACAATGAGGGGCTTTTGACGGGGGTCCCCACTTCCAAACAGGGTCCTCACATTAGCCATTTCTTTTTCGCCAATGATAGTTTATTGTTTTGCAGGGATAGCAATACAAAATGGAATAATATGACGAATATCTTGAAATTGTATGAAGCTGCTTCCGAACAAAAGATGAACAATAACAAGACCTCAATTTTTTTTTTTTTTTTTTTTTTTGTTCAGCAAGAACACCCCTTTAGCAGAGAGGAATCAAAATTTTGGTGATGTTTGGTGAAAGATTGCTCGGATAGTGTTCTACCTCAACTCACCAAATCAACAAAAATATAGAACTAAGCCATACAACAAGCATATGACATGCACATCGGAATTAAGTCATCAACACAAACACAACACAAAGTTTGTTTACGAAGTGGAAAACCCTTTGAATACGTCAAAGGTAAAAATCACTCTAGGGCAGCCAAAGCTGGGAAATCATTATATGAAGATTCAGAATTACAGACTAGACGATACTCACTCCTTGGAGGACTTCTAGACTTAGTAAGAACAACAAGCTTCTAAAACAATAAATTGTTTTAAAAAATAAATCAATTTCCCGGCAATGGCGCGAAAACTTGTGAAATTTTAATGTACTCGCAAGTGCATGAATCGTTTTGCAATATAGTGTTACAAGTGTGAGGTCGAACTCACAGGGAATTGTATTTATGAAACCCAAATATATCTAAACCAACTAAATCTTAACCTAGTTCCGAAAGATGAGTGATTTTTTTTTTTTCTGTGAATATAAAATCAAAAGCATAAACAAAATAAAGTGAAAGTTATCAATTAACAAAGCACTAAGGTTGTGGAATCCACACTCACAAAATCATAGCAACATATTCTCATGGTCAATAATATATCCAAAATCTTATGTATGTTCTACTTTGCTTTAAAAGAATTAATTGAAAACATCCAATGTATCCATTCATGCATAAATCACAAAAGATATCCAATTTAAATTAACTCATCCAATGTATCCGTGAAACAAATAACAAAGGATATCCAATTTAAACCAAATCATCTAATGTATCTGTAGAACGAATCACAATGGACATCCAATGTTTTGATAAAGAAAACACAAGCAATCAATTAAATGAAATTCTTCAACTAATTGAATTGAAAGAGAAAAATTGGAAAATCAAACTCATATAATTGGAAAATATTACATCACATGAAAATATTGTTGCTATTCATCGGTGAGGCTTCATACTCAACCTTAGTTAAGGGCTTAGCCTCTCATGGAAATGAAAAAGAATACAAGAATAATTGAATCCATGGAGGTTTGAGAAGCTTACAAAATAAAAACACCAAAAGCAAGGAAAACCCTAAACTTTCTTCTCTCTTCTCAGAAATTTCATACTCAGCAACCTCCTTTCGTTCTCTGTCTCCATTCCCTCTAGCCTTCTTTCTCTTTTCTTTCTTCCTCTTTCTATACCCTTTTATCTAGGGTTTTCACTTAAAATTGTCGCTAGGGCTCTAGAGTTGAAGGGTGTGCTTGAGCACACTCATGCATATGGGCTTCGGCAATGCGGCGCAGGGGCTTGAGAATTGATGGCCTATGCTCGAGCACGTATGCACTCGAGGGCCAGTCTAGTTCGTTTGATCCCTTAGCTCCTGGGTGGCTTTTTTTCCAAACTTTGCATTTCTCACCTTAGATCCACACTTTTCCCTTAACAACCTGCAAACCTTTAAAATCACAAAACTACACAAAACATTAGATTATAATACAACTAAAGGATTAACAAATGCAAATTACGGGGCCCAAATATGCAATATTTGGCACTCATCAAACACCCCCAAACTTACATATTGCTAGTCCCTTAGCAATACAAAACTAAAAATGAAATTAAAACATGAAACATAAATTCTCTGTCGTGGAAGATACGATTGCATTCAGCATATTCTACAAGCCTTTTAAACCCCTAGGCATCCCTAGTGGACGAGTGAAGTCTTGTGAGGGTTTAACAAAAATGATACCCATAAACATTGTCAGGACTATGTTATTGAAAAGAATGAAGTTTCACACAAACACTGGTTCTTATTCATGAGCAAGCTTAAAAGGGTGAACTCCATCTTCAAAATTTTTAGGACAACCAAAGTCAATTCACTCATAGGTGGACAGTTGAGGCGTCATATGTTCCAATAGGTGCAAAGTGAAATTAGTATACAATCATGTGGCTTCAATTTAATCTCAAGACAAATGGTTCAGTACCTCAAAATTCGTAGGAATCCCTATCAGATGAAACAACCAAGGCAAGATATGCATTTTTTTTTCTTTTTGTCTAGGCTATGCAATGCTTAGCTCCCTCTAGCTTTCTAATTGACCCATGTAATGAGTGTTAGGCCAATGATTCCCAATCCAGATGGCTTTAGGGCACTAGATGTAGAAACATCCCAAAAGGCTTATTAACTCAAGTTAAAAAGGCTATGAAATTAAGCTAGCCATCCCATCAACCAAACTGAACTTCACACACCTTTTTACGCAAACACTCAATGCTTAATGAGGCAAGAGGTTCGGTTACTCAGTGAAAAACTCAAAATGATCTCTCTTTTTTTTTCTTTTTTTTCTTTTTTTACAAGCCAAGGTTATTCATCCATAAGTCATCCAACAAATCTCAAGATAAACATGATTAAGCTCTAATTTCATACCTCACAGACTATATGCTAATGTACTCATGATAATTCTACTCAAAACAAGTGAAGTCTCTTTTGCCCAAAAATAAGTCATAAGACTCAAATTCCTAATGAAATGATCATGTGTAAGCAAGCCAATGAAGTGCAAATCACAGTTACATCTTAACCCATACTTCACAACAACGTAGCACACTTTTTGTTTTTTTTTTTTAAGAGCAAACAAACAGATAAAAACAAATAGATAGTGTTTCTTTCCATAGCCCCAAACTTGAATTACACATTGTTCTCAATGTGTAGTATGGGAATACATTACTAGAAGGAAAGAAACATTTGAGTCTAAAAAAGGTAGGGCATCCCCCAAACTTAAACACCAGAACACCTGTCATAAACTTACAACAATATTTTCTCACAAAAATAAGCATCATAAGATTAATTGTTGTAAAAAACAAAAATAAAATGACAAGAAATAAAATGAACAAGGAAAAGGAAATCGTGACTTGAGGTCAAAGGTCTTTTCCTCGATCATTCGGCTGTCCAATCAATCCTTTCCACCATTTCCTCTATAAGACTTCATAACACTCAGGTGTGTTTCACCATTTTAGGTAGCTAACTTGCTTGCTTAGAAGGATTTTCTTAGGAAGATGGTTCCTAGATTTGCGCACTTGTGTGCATAAGTCCTTGAGGATTTTGGCATAAGAGTGGTGTTTGGTAAATGGGTTGGCCTAGACACTGTAGTTGATGTAGATTGATGTGAAAAAAATATATATATATTTGGTATAAAAAAAATGAAAAAGTGAAAAAATTTTGTTTTGTAGTGATTTTTTTATTTGAATAATAATAAAAAGTGAATAATTTGATATAAAAAGTAAAAAAGTGAAAATGTTTTGATGTTGATTTTTTTGGGAAATGGTGATGAATAGTGTCTAGGCCAACTACAACCCTTTTACCAAACAAGGCCAAGATGTCTCTTTGAGACATTAAGGAAATGAAGCGTGGGGTTCATGATGTGTCTCAAGAGGCAATGTGATGCAGGAAGGAGCTTCAGTACTCACTTCCTTGCCATTGGACAGATTTGGATTTGGTGGGGGCTCAATCTGCTCCTCTTTTTCTTCCTCATTTTTCTCAGCAATTTCCTCACTCCCAAGTGTAGTGATGGCTTGGACATGTTCATGATAAGAATCGCTAGAATCATCCTCATCAATCATGTAGTGTCCTTTAGCCATCAGCTGACTTTGAAGTTCTTCTTCCTCGTTGTGATCCTCTATGCTCTCATTGTCCTAATATTGAGTTATTGGGTCAAGTTCATGTTCAACTGGATATTCATTCTCACTCTGGCCAATCTGTTCTTCCAACCTGCTATAACTTGAGTGTTGGCATCTTTGAGCACTTGCGTGACTTGGTTGATTAGTTGCATGAAGGATTTGAGAGAGTCTTCCAACGAAGATTGTTGTGGAGGATAGTCATAAGATGAAGGATGGGAAGATTGGTTATCAAACTGTGAATATTCAGGATGGTGCTATTCATAAGAGTGGGGAGCATAATTTCCTGTGGCTTGAGCTTGCCATGAGAAATCAAAATGGTTGCTCCATTCTGTGTTGTAAAAATTACAATTTGATTCAAGCCCCGGGTTGGAGAAATTGTTGTTCCATTGCTCATATGAAAAATTAGAAAATTGTCCAATGGATGGACAATTTCTTACCTGGTGTTAAGTGCTAAAATATTCATATTTTTAGGCCTTAACTTGCGTGTTTTAATCCTTTGGTTTTAGTTAATTAGGTCATTTTAATTCATTTTTGTGTTTTCCACACTTTTGTTGGCTTTTGGAAGAAAATGAAGTAAATCTGGAAGATTTGGGCTCAAAGAGAGAAGATGGGAAAATGGGAGCCCCTGACACTGCAATTGATCACAGGTTCCCTGTGATCGAGCGCAATACCAGAGAAGACGAAGCACAAATCAGGCCATGAGCGCTCAAGCGCACAACAGAAGAGGCTCGATCGTAGACCTGTGATTGAGCGCACACGGGTTGCGATCGTTCGCACCTGTGCGCAGGAGACACCTCAAAGCTGCAGCCATGATGCTAATATTTCCATATTAGGGTTTTCCAACTCCCACTTGTAAAAGGTTTTGAAACCCTACGAAATTCCTAGGTTTACTAGTTTGTCAAGGACTTCTAAAGCCTATAAATAGACCCTTAAGTCTCTAGAATAGAGAGGGGCTTGTGAGGAGAATAATTGGAGCTCTTCAAGTTCAAGTTTCGAGTTTATTCTTTTCCTTTTCCTTTTATTTATTAAAGATGTTTAACATCAACTCTATGTGTAGCTAATTTATTTAGTAGGGCTAGATTGAAGCCCTAGTTATGTTTAGTTAATATTTTAATATTGGCGCCTTTGTAATGATCTTGTTGTGCTATTTAACTTGATTAATACTTGCTTGCATGAATTCCTCATATGTGTGTGCCTGATCAACATATGCATATGGTATGGACTAGTTAGTTATATCAATTTGGATGGCCGAGTCCTGGGTTTAATAAAAGTAACAAAAGAATCCGCACCGCGGTTCTTGGGTTAATCAACATGGGGAACCGGGGAGTATACGCCCATGCCCTAGGCCTAATGTGTTTGTTGATTTCCATAGAGTATATGCTTTCCTAAGGAACAACTTAATATACACCATGCTAAATCTCTAAGAAAATAAAAGAGTTAGAGTATACGCCATGCCTAACTCATTGCTTAAGGAAATCTATAGCTTAAGGAGTATATGCCATGCCCTTAGGTTGACAAACATTAGATATGCATAACATGATCAAAGCATTGGCATATTGTTATATTAGCTGAATATAATTAGTGGTGGATATCAAAGCCCTAACTTTTATTATCATCACTTAAAAAATCAATCATTGTTTTACTTAAGGAATTTATTTTTAAGCAAAATTCAGCAATTCTTGTGGGAATGATCCTGTACTTGCACCATATACTACTATGTTGAACTTGTGCACTTGCAGGTAAAACATACCATTATTTACCTACTAATTTAGGTAGATATTTGGTACAACAAGTTTTTGGCGTCGTTGACGGGGATTGTTTGATTTTGTTTGGAATTATTTTCCTTAATTTATTTTTGTTTTAAATTTTTTTGTTTTGATAGTCTTTTCCGTAGTTTCTGTGCCTCTCGAGGTGCGATTGAGCGCACCAGTACGATCGAGCGCAGCTCACAGTGCGATCAATCGCACATCCAGAGAGCAGCACAGCACTGCAATAATTATAGATTTGATTTTTTTTCTTTTGTTTTATGCAGGGTCAGTTGAGTCTGCATCTTCATAAGTTTTATTTTTGTTTTTATTTTCCCTTTTTATCTTTTGTTATTTTTACTTTCACACATGTGAGGCGGCACTCCGACACCCCATGGACCATGTTCTTTATGCTGACCCTTATCACCATGTTAGAGAATGTCTTATAATGAGACAAATTTCTAACAAAATTAATGGGCATAAGAACACATCGATCTCTGGACCGGGGACCGACAACTATCTTGATTCCTACAACCCAACCTGGAGCCAACAGTCAAAGTTCCGTGGCAAGCTCAAGCTCCTAGAAATCATTCATATTCCTCTCAATCGGATCCACCACTACAAGATCAGCTGGCTACCATGCAAAAGACATTAAATATACTTGTAAAATCCATGGCTAGTCGAAACATTTCTCCTATTCAGCCAGCCAGCCACCCAACTCCAGGTATGTGCCACATGCTCTCGTTTTGATCATTCTACTGAAACGTATCCTTTGTATTTATCTGCAAATCAGGAGCAAGAGTCAAGGATGAATAGACTAAAGGTATGATACACACGTTGGTGACTTCTCAACAGCAGTTCATGACTTCTCAACAGTAGTTCATGACTGATCAAAAAATAAACCAATGCCAAGCATGAGCAGTCCATTCAAAGACTGGAAGTACAAATGGGAAAATTGGCCAGGGAGCTGAGGGCATCTCCCATCAACTGGCGTCAACAATACCAAGAAGAAGAGTGTCAAAGTCAGTTGATAGAAAATCCCAATAGACAATACATGGAGGAAGAGTGCACCTACTATCATGGGCAAGCTGTCTCATTGAGGAGTGAAGAGGTGGCTGAAAATCAAGTGGAAGAGGGGAAAGAGGAGCAAACCGAAGATCCACAAGAGCCACATTAGGGAAAAAGAAGAGAGCACTGAGATTTTTTCACCATTAGCTCTTATTCTTGAAACACCAAGAGGACAAGAGAGAAGTCTGTTAAAGCTACCACATGAGCAATTTGAGGACATCAAGATAGAAAAGCTCCCTGAGTTTTCTTCTTACTTTATTCCAGTTCATGATTCCCCACCAGATGAGCAACTGTTTGAGAAAACTCAGAGTGGTCCTCCCCGATCTAGAAACACTCGGAATCACCTTGCAGCAGAAAAGATTCATTCCCTTTAGTGCAAGAGAAGGAAAGATTGGTGCTTCAAGTTTAAAGTGCCACAGTCTGGCTGAAGACGTTAAACTTAGCGCTCATGGGAGGCACCCCATAGTTTTTCCTTTTATTTTGTTTTGTTTAAACGTGTTTTCAGTTAATCATTTTATTTATCATTAGTTTTGTTCCTTTTTACTTGTTTGTGTGTTTTCTTATTTTGCATGGACAAGTGTGCTTCACTTCAAGTTTGGGGGTGTGCTATGAGCCATGCTTCCCAAGATCATGTCGACCACCTCCCGGGTACACTCTTTCCTTTATTTAGACACATTGGGGACAATGTGTCGTTTAAGTTTGGGGGTATGGGCACACGGGTTGTTTACACACACTTTGTCCCAATTTCATATTATTTGTTTGTTTTTTGTGTTTCTTTGAAAAAAAAAAAAAAAAAAAAAAAAAAAAAACTCACACACACACACAAACTTTTAAGTTGATCTAAAAGAATTTTGGTTTGAATTCATCAGTGAGCTTAACATTTTGAACACATGATCTGATGAGTGAATCTGTTAGTTTGATTACTTGTTGAGGACAGTTGAAAAACCACATATTTGATCTGATCACACAAGCACATTAGCACATAATCTGTGAGGTATGACATGAGGTCTGATATGCGTGTTTCTGCATCTTGGATGAAATTGGATGACTTATTAGATGACACTATGGCATATATAGTTATGTTTAAAAAAGAAAAAAAAGAAAGATGTGAATTAAATGATCATTGATGGCTTTTCACTAAGTAACTGGACCTCTTGCCTCAAAGCATTGAGTGTTCACGTCAAAAGGTGAAAAATGTTGATTTGATCAATGTCATGGTTAGTTGGTTTTGTAGCCTTTTTGACTCGAGTTAGTAGGTCCTTAGGGGTGTCTCTACACCTAATGCCCTAAAACCACCTGGTTTGGGAGTCATTGACTTAACCCTACAAGGGTCAATTAGAAAGCTTGAGGGAACCAACATTGCACAACCTGAGCAAAAAAAAAAAGAGAAAAAGAAATATGCCATTGTGTCATTCTAATAGGGATTTCAATGAATTTTGAGATATGGAGACATTATACATTAGAAAGATTTGGAAGCCTCATAATTTTGTGCTAATTCGCTTTACACTGTTTTCAAACTTGTAATGTTTTAACATGTCCTTTGTAAGTAATTGAATTTTTAGATTCCAATTCATTGTGAAGATAGAATTCATCTTTTTAAGTTTGCTAATGAATGAAAATCACGATCTTGAAGTGATGCTTTTAATTTTGAGATAACATGAATTGTGCATAATGTTTGTGGGTAGCATTTCTGGAAAACCCTCACGAGACTTCACCCGTCCTCTAGGGAATTCCTAGATGTTTAAAAGGCTTATTATATATGCTAAATGCAATCGTACATCCCACGACAGATGGATTTATCTTTTTGTTTTCTATTTTTCCATTTTTGTTTTTAGTTTTGTATTGCTAAGGGACTAGCAATATGTAAGTTTGGGGATGTGTTAAGTGCTAAAATATTCATATTTTCAGCCCTTAACTTGCATGTTTTAATCCTTTGGTTTTAGTTAATCAGGTCATTTTAATTCATTTTTGTGTTTTCCACACTTTTGTAGCCCAAATGAAGTAAATCTGGAAGATTTGGGCTCAAAGAGAGAAGATGGGAAAAATGGGAGCCCCTAACACTGCAATTGATCACAGGTTCCCTGCGATCGAGCGCAGTACCAGAGAAGACGAAGCACAAATCAGGCCATGAGCACTCAAGCGCACAACAGAAGAGGCTCGATCGCAGACCTAGGATTGAGCGCACACGGGTTGCGATCGATCGCACTCGTGTGCAGGAGACACCTCAAAGCTGCAGCCATGATGCTAATATTTCCATATTAGGGTTTTCCAACTCCCACTTGTAAAAGGTTTTGAAACCCTACAAAATTCCTAGGTTTATTAGTTTGTCAAGGACTTCTAAAGCCTATAAATAGACCCTTAAGTCTCTACAATAGAGAAGGGCTTGTAAGGAGAAGAATTGGAGCTCTTCAAGTTCAAGTTTCAGGTTTATTCTTTTCCTTTTCCTTTTATTTATTAAAGATGTTAAACATCAGCTCTATGTGTAACTAATTTATTTAGTAAGGCTAGATTGAAGTCCTAGTTATGTTTAGTTATTATTTCAATATTGGCGCCTTTGTAATGATCTTGCTGTACTATTTAACTTGATTAACACCTGCTTGCATGAATTCCTCATATGTGTGTGCCTGATCAACATATGCATGTGGTATGGACTAGTTAGTTAAATCAATTTGGATGGCCGAGTCCTGGGTTTAATAAAAGTAACAAAAGAATCCACACCACGGTTCTTGGGTTAATTAACATGGGGAACCGGGAGTATACGCCCATGCCCTAGGCCTCATGTGTTTGTCAATTTCCATAGAGTATATGCTTTCCTAAGGAACAACTTTGTATACACCATGCTAAATCCCTTAGAAAAGAAAAGAGTTAGAGTATACGCAATGTCTAATTCGTTGCTTAGGGAAATCTATAGTTTAAAGAGTATATGCCATGCCCTTAGGTTGACAAACATTAGATATGCATAACATAATCAAAGCATTGGCATATTGTTATATTAGCTGAATATAATTAGTGGTGGATATCAAAGCCCTACCTATTATTATCATCACTTAAAAAATCAATCTTTGTTTTACTTAAGGAATTTATTTTAAGCAAAATTCATTAATCCTCGTGGGAATGATCCTGTACTTGCACCATATACTACTATGTTGACCATGTGCACTTGCAAGTAAAACGTACCATTATTTACCTACTAATTTAGGTTGATATTTGGCACAACACCTGGTGATAAGGATTGGAACAATATGAACATGGTTCATGTGGTTTGTAAGTGTGAGGAAAATGGGTATGGGCAAACCTAGTTGCTATGAGTTGGTCTACTTTGTTAGATAAGGCATCAATCTCAGTTGTCCGATCCATATAGCTACTTTCATCAAAAAGACCTTCAGTCTTTTAAGCATTTGGAAAATGTGCCATGCCACTAGTTGAAACATGTTGTCCAGAATTTTTGCTAAAATTATCGAAAGAATACAAGCTCAATCTCATTTTTTAAAATAAAATCATACTTCCACATGAAACATTAACCATTCTTCTAAAAATAAAATAAACAAAAAATAAATATTATCAAATCAAAAACTAATACTAACACATCAGCATAAAAAGTAAACAAGAATACCAACAAGTAAAAACTACAACTTAAAAACTTATAAAAAGGACCAAAAATAAATTTTTGCAAAATTTCACCTACTGATCTGCTAGCCATTGGGCTGGGGCGCTTGAGCGCAAGTACAAGGGATCAAGTGCAGGTGCGCTGATCCGTCAATGGTGCTGCCTTGAGCTTGCGTGCGCTCGAGCTTATGAGGAACTAATTGAGTGCAGGTGCGCTAGTACTTTAGTTGGTGTTGCCTTTGGTGCGAGTGCGCTCGATCACACTCAAGTCAGTGAACAAAAGATGATCCGGTGAAAGCTGCAAAACTGGCCAAAGAAAATTTTTTTTCCTTTTTTTTGTTCTTTTTTTTTTTTTCTTGTTACTAGATGCACATAAATAGAATAAAAACAAAATTTAAATATGACAAATCCTAGCTACAACTAGTAGAAAGATAAAATCGATCTAGACATAAATTGTTTTCAAAAATAAATCAATTTCCCGGCAATGGCACCCAAAACTTGTTGTGAAATTTTAATGTACTCACAAGTGCAGGAATCGTTTCGCAATATAGTGTTGCAAGTGCGAGGTCGAAGCCACATGGAATTGTATTTATGAAAACCAAATATATCTAAACCAACTAAATCTTAACCTAGTTTTGAAACCAATGTATATGTGAAACAAATCACAAAGGATAACCAATTTAAACCAAATCATCCAATGTATTTGTAGAAGGTATCACAATGGATATCTAATGTTTTGACAAAGAAAACCCAAGCAATCAATTAAATGAAATTCTTCAACTAATTGAATTGAAAGAGAACAATTGTGTTACACATAAACCCATCGCCCGAGCCCACTGGTCAGAAGCCCGTGAGCCCAAGAAAGCCCAGTACATCCAAATGGACTCACCAAATACGCTCAATGCAAAGCAATGGATACGATGTCGTCCCCTACGCTCTCGGATGGCCAAAGTCCAAAAATGGGGTCACGGTGAACCTCCCACACTTAACGTCTGAATACATCTACCGCATTAGGGACAAGACTCGGCCACATAGACAACTCACGCATAGCAGGATCACTGGGACAGTTACGATCCTATTCCTAAAGATGCCTTGCAAGTACGAGCCATCCTCGAATCAACGTATGTAACGGCCTCCTACTAGTCATAAAGAAAGGGAATACAAATATTAACTCTTCCGGCTATTACGCACAAATCTCGGATCCTCCACTCGGCCATCATAACCACCTCCGCATGCTCAACTATAAAATGCCTCACTACGAAGGTATGAGGGACTGCAAATATGCATACTAAACTAATACACATACTGACTTAAGCATCAGAGGAGGAACCGCCGGCCAACACCCGGCGCATCCTCTTAACGTGTGCTTTTGTTTTGCAAATTTACTAGAAGGCTTACAGAAAGGTGAACCACGAAAGGCGTAGCTTGGAGACTTGGATTCGCTTGAATTCATCGTGCCGAAAACTGCTTCAATAGTTTGGCGCCGTCTGTGGGGACGACTATTCATTCTTGCAAAAACAAATATCCGTAGCAATGGTGAATACAAGGTCAAGAAGCCGAGCTCACACCGAAGAACCATCGGCGCATCAGAATGCCGGCGACAAGGAACGCATCGCTTCTCTTGAAGCACAAATGGCGTTTCTGATCCAGCAGGTTGAGGAGCAGCGACTCCGATTTCTGTCTCCATCCCAAGTCAATCAAGTTGAACAGTCAGATGGGCAAAGAAACCACGATCATCACTCTGATGACCAAAACCTCCACTCTGATGGTCACAGCCATAAAGGCGAGAGTCGCCCTCCCCCACGTAGCCATACTCGCAGAGGTGAAAACTCCCACAAAATGGCAGAACCGTTACCAATCACGGCTCCGCAAGGGGAGTTAGACAAAGCATTGGCGAAGCTTAAAACCAAGTTGGAAGCGATGGAGAAGAAAGAAAAGTATAAGACTGCAGTGGTGAGCAAGCTCTTCGCTGGGACGAAGACACCCTTCACCAAATAGGTAATCGATCATCCACTCCCCAACAAGTTCAAAACACAACAAATTTCGAGCTACAGTGGAGTTGGAGATCCAACCGAGCATCTGGAGAACTATTGGATGCATCTGACGCTGCATGCCATTCCCGACAAGATAGCATGCAGAGCTCTCCCGACTACACTCTCGGGAAACGCTAGGGAATGGTTCCAAAGCTTAGCACCTAATTCCATGCCTACCTTCGTGGATCTAGCTCGGATTTTTCTCACCCATTTCCTAGGTTCCAGAGAAAGGAAGAAACCGTCCAGGTACCTATTGACGCTCCACCAATGAGAAGGGGAGAGTTTAAAGGAATTCATGATTCGATTTAACACCGAAAAATTAAAGGTGGAAGGTCCTACGGACGGTATAATCTTCTCCGCCGTCTACAACGGAATCTCACCCGAGGAGCCCATGCCGAGGAAAATCGTGAGAAGGCAGCCAAACACCCTCTAGGAGCTACTGGACAAAGTAGAGGAGTTTATTAATGAAGAGGAGACCTTGAAGGCAATGAGGTTGGCTCGGAAGACTCCTAAGAAGCTAGAAGAAAAGAAGAGGAAAGATCTACAAGGGTTCGACGCCCCAAAGCACTTCAAGAAAAAGTTTAGTAATCACAACTTCACTCCACTCAATGCCAACATTTTCGAGGTCCTGATGGGAGATCAAGAAGGATTCAGAATATTGAAGACCTCCCGGGGCATCGCAGAATCAGAACTCAGACCGTTATTGCAAGTTCCACGAGGTCAACGGGCATTACACAGAAGGCTGCATCGCCTTGCGGCACCTCATTGAAAAGTTTATCCAAAATGGTAAACTTGTGCGATTCTTGGGAGAACAACGGAGAGCAGCTCCACCTCGGGAAAACTACGTCTAAGAAATAAACTACCATCCTCCTAAGAATCAACAGCCACAAGAACGGTATCGAAGCAGAAGCTCCAACCGTAGAAACCAAAACAGGTATCCTCAGAAAGAGAGAGCAAGACGGGAAGAGCATAGAGGAAGGCCAGGGCACCCAACCCATGAGCCCCAACATCAAGCTAACCTCCTAAAAATCTGCACCATAATTGGTAGATTTGCCAGAGGAAGAGAATCAGGGAGAGCAAGGAAGGCCTACGCCAGACAACTGGAAGGCTCTCATGAAGTCTACACTGTTGGGAGGCCCGTGAAAAAGTCCCGAAGAAGCGAGATGGTGATTGGATTCTCAGATGCAGATTACTTGGGTATGTCGCACCCACACAAGGACGCTTTAGTTATCACCCTAATAATGGCAAATCATAATGTCCATCGCATCCTGGTGGACAATGGGAGCTCAGAAGACATCCTGTATTGGTCTGCATTTAAGAAGCTAAATCTGGGACAGGAGAAAATCGTCCCAACCAATTGCCCCTTGATGGGATTCACGGGGGAACAAGTACAGCCGGTTGGATCAATTGAGCTACTGGTTACAGCCGGATCATATCCAAGATAGGCAACTATAATGGTACATTTTCTGTTTGTCAACCGACCTTATGCTTACAATGCCATTATCGGGAGGGCGGCTCTCAATGAACTAAGTGCCATCACATCAACTCCGCACCTCAAGGTGAAATTCTCGACAAATCACGGAATCGAGGAAATTAGGGGTGATCAATGGGCGGCCTGACAATGTTACAACATTTCTATAAAAGAATGCCCGAAAATCCCAGCCTTGGGGAATGCCAGCAAGGAGGAAAGATAGCAATCAAAGGGCGGTGAACCGATCGAAGATATTGAGGAATTCTCGATCGGGGAAGCCGACATAGTTATCAAAATTGAGTCCCAACTAGACCTAACCACAAAGAAAGAACTCAAGTCCTTCCTCTGCAGTAACTGCGATGTATTCACCTGGAGTCATGACGATATGCCTGGGATAGCACCTTCAGTCATGGTGCACAAGCTAAAAGCTGACCATAATTTCAAGCCAATACAACAGAAGCAGAGGGGATACTCGGTTGAAAAAAGTAGAGCTGCTGCCAAAGAAGTCGAGAAATTACGTGAAGCTGGATTCATCAAGGAAATCCAATACACCACTTGGTTGGCGAATGTGATGTTGGTAAAAAAGTCAAACGGAAAATGGAGGATGTGTGCTGATTTTACAGATCTCAACAAAGAGTGCCCCAAAGACAACTATCCCTTGGCTCGAATCGACCAGCTTGTAGACTCAACTTTGGGGCATGAGCTACTAAGCTTTATGGATGCATTCTCGGGATATAACCAGTTTTCAATGCCGGAGTCCGACCAAGAAAAAATAGCTTTCATAACTGACACGGATCTGTATTGCTACCGAGTTATGCCATTCGGACTAAAAAATGCAGGAGCAACATACCAACTATTAGTCAACAAAATGTTTCGAAAGCAGATTGGGCAAAACATGGAGGTGTATGTAGACGATATGCTGGTAAAAAGCATACGGGCAATCAATCATGTAGAAGACCTAGTCGAGGCGTTTGATACACTAAGGCACTATGTGATGAAGCTCAATCCCTCCAAGTGTGCATTAGGAGTGGCTTCTGGCAAGTTTCTTGGGTTCATCGTCTCCCAAAGGGGAATTAAAGCTAACCCCAAAAAAATCAAGGCGATCCTGGACATGCAAGTTCCTCCAACCACAATGCAGCTTCAGAAGCTAACAAGCAGGATAGCGGCACTGAATTGGTTCGTCTCTCACTCAACAGACAAGTGTCTTCCCTTCTTGAAAATCCTGAAGAAAGCTTTCTCCTGGAGTCCAAAATATGACAAAGCTTTCCAGGAATTGAAAGAATACCTAATCAGCCCACCGATACTGAGCCAACTGGTCGGAGGGGAAGCTTTATACCTATATTTAGCGGTATCACCATCAGCTATAAGCTCGGCCATAATTAGAGAAGAGCAAGGAGTACAAAAGCCTGTCTACTTTGTCAGCAATGCCCTGCACTGTGTCGAAGAACGATACCCACGGATCGAGAAATTAGCATTCACTTTGGTCACGTCCGCCCAGAGGTTGAGGCCATACTTTCAGTCGCATACAATCAAGGTATTGACCGAATATCTCTTACAAAAAATCCTACAAAAGCCAGATTTGTCCGGGAGGTTAGTCAATTGGGCCATAGAACTCGGAGAATTCGACATAGAATTCCATCCGAGAACATCCCTGAAAGGGCAAGCATTAGTCGATTTTTTGGCCAAATTTTATGACGTCTCCGAGGAAGAAGGAACCAATCCAGGAGAAACATGGGTAGCATCTGCAGATGGGTCCTCAACTCAGAAATGTAATAGGATCGGAGTTGTGCTCGAGGGACCCAATGGTGAAAAATGTGAAGCAGCTGTACAGCTGAAATTTAGCACCACCAACAACGAAGCTGAATATGAGGCCATGATCCTTGGTATGAACATGGCGAGGGAAATGGGAGTCAAAAACTTGGAGGTTAGAAGCAATTCCCAAGTAGTGGTCAGACACATTTGGGACGAATACGAGGCTCGGTGGAGCAAAATGAAGAAATATTTGGCGAAGGTGAACGAGATCATGGAATCTTTTGACAAGATAACCTTTACAAAGGTTCCCAGAGAAGAAAACTCACATGCAAACGCCCTATCTCGTATGGGCTCCACTGCCGAGGAAGAAATCATAACGGTTGATCGCCCAATCCAGGAGCTAACTGAACCTTCAATTGGCCAAACAAATCAAGTAGCGTGCATTGAGGAGAAAGAGCAGTGTCTAGATTGGGGTCGCGACATCCAATAATTTCTCAAGGAAGGCAAGCTGCCGTCTGATAACAAATTAGCACAGAAGATCTGCATCCAAGTAGCACGATACATGCTAGTTTATGGTGTTTTGTATCGAATGGGTTACACCCTCCCTCTTTTCAAATGTCAATCCAAAGATGAAGCTGCGTACGTGCTCAGAGAAATTCACAAGGGGGTGTGCGGCAGCCACTCTGGAGGGAGAATGTTAGCCCATAAAGCCATCCGAGCAGGGTATTATTGGCTGAGAGTGAACTGAGATTCCCATGAAATGATAAAGCATTGCGACAAATGGCAACGCTTTGACAGAATGCTAGTCAATCTACCCGAAGAATTAAGCCCGATTTCGGCCCTGTGACCCTTCACACAATGGGGAGTCGACTTAGTGGGCCCACTTCCAACTGGAAAATGAGGATGTCTGTTAGTCATGGTTGCTGTTGATTACTTCACCAAATAGGCAGAGGCAGAAGCATTGGCCGCTATAACCACTGGAAATATAAGGAATTTCCTCTAGAAAAAGCAATCGTTTGTCGGTACGGTATCCCGCATGCTTTTGTAACCGACAATGGAAAACAATATGATTGCGAACCTTTTCAAAGTTGGTGTGCCAAACACCATATCAGAAATTATTTCTCGTCCACTGGACATCCTCAGGCCAACGGTCAGGTGGAAGCAACAAATAGGACTTTGATGAAAACTCTAAAGAAGAAACTCGAAGACAAGAAAGGAGCATGGGTAGAGATCCTTCCAGAAGTCTTATGGTCATACAGAACAACCATCCGAACACCAACTGGAGAAACCCCTTTTTCCTTGGCATTTGGCTCCAAGGCAGTCATCCCGTTGAAATCGGCTCGATCAGTTTTTGAGTGAAGCATTATAACCTTGAGATGAATGAAGAAGGAATAAAACTAAGCTTGGATTTGCTCCAGCAAAAAAGGGATGATGCTCAGGCAATGATGGTAGCCTATCAACAAAGAACAACCAGATATTTCAACAAAAAGAAATAAAATAAAAGATAAACAAAACTAAAAAGGATAGGGTTTTGATATCCACCACTAATCAGACTAATTAAGATAACAATATGCCACTGCGCCAATTATATCAGTATAATTAATGTTTGCCAACCTAAGGGCATGGGTGTCTACTCCTTAAGCTATTGATTTCCCTAAGCAACGAATTAGGCATGGGTGTCTATAATAATTCCTTTCTTTCTTAAAGGATTTAGCATGGGTGTCTACTAAGTTGTTTTTTAAGAAAGCATAAATCTGTGAAAATCGACAAACAAACGAGGCCTAGGGCATGAGTGTCTATTCCCGGTTCCCCATGTTGATTAACCCAAGAATCTGGTATGGATATCTTTTGTTACTCTTATTAAACCCAGGACTCGATCATCCAAATTGATTTAACTAACTAGTCCATACCACATGCAAATGTTGGCCAGACAGACACATATGAGGAATACAAGATAACAGGTATTAATCAAGTTAAAAACACCAAAATATAATTGTAGCAAAGGCGCCAATATTGCAATCATAAAAAGACATGATTAGGACTTCAATCTAGCCCTAATAAAAATATAAACTACATAACAAAAATAAAAGGGTGGAAGAGAAGAAAAACCCAAACTCCTTTGGATGTAACCTTCAGTTCCTTTCCAGAGCTTGTGCCTCTTTTCTCCACACCCATTCCTAGAAACTAAGAGGTCTATTTATAGGCTTTTAGAAGTCCTTGTTACACAAGTAAACCTAGAAAATTCGGAGTTTTAAGTCCAAGTCCAATTAGGAAAAAGAAAACCTAAGTCCAAATCGGAATAGGATTCGCCCAGAATTGCGGTCCTGAATTGCGGCGTGATTTTGGCCTTGCGGCGCTCCGAATTAGGGAAATGCTATTTCACAATGAATTGTAGCATTTTGAGTTCACTTTCCAATGCCACTTGAATCACCTCAATCGGATATCTGAACTGAAAGTTCTGATCAAAATACCGAGACATGTTCAGAATCCAATTTTGCATCCAATCCGATTTGTCTTCAATGTGAGAAATTCCGAATTGATCCTTTCCACTATTTGATTAAACTTAACCATGATTGGCTAAGCTTAACCATATCTTCTAGGTCTTCCCAATTTGCCCTTTAAGCTTGGAATTTGTCCAAAAACGCTTATTTTCTTCCAAAAGCCTGTAAAAACATAAAAAACACAAAAATGAAGTAAAATGGCCTAATTAACCAAAATCAGAGGATTAAAACATGTAAGTTAAGGGCTGAAAATATGAATATTTTAACACTTATCAAGAACCAAGGATTTCCCCCACACGCTCAGAGTCATGGTCGTTCAGCTCAACCAGCGTAACCTTCTGCATCTTCGTCACAATCATTGCTGGAAGAAACAATGAAGGCATTCATACAATCGAATACCCAGACCATACAAGAGCCAAAAACTCTACCATGGCAAACACCCAAGCGTTGATGAAGTGAAGAATGCCACCATGGTTAACACCCAAGCAATTGCGAAGATGGAGAGTCAGATTGGACAGATAGCCAATCACTTGGGTGGGAGAGAAAATGGGAAGTTAACCAGTCAGCCCATGCCCAACCCAATAGGTCAATATATGGTTGAGAATTCCTCAAGTCCTGCACACGGGCAAGAACATGTGCAAGCGATTGTCACACAGAGGTCAGGGACACAAGTGGACAATCAGGTGGTTGAGCAAGAAAAAGACCCTGCGGGGCAAGAAAGGGAAAAGCGTGGCAACAAAGAGAAGAGAGATGCCGAGCCATCTACAGCCACGCCCATTATTGAGGACCCTCCTAGGTCATTTCTGCCGAAAGCACCTTACCTTCAAAGGTTGTAAGCACCCAAGAAAGGAGGGAAGTTTGAGGACATTCTAGAAGTGTACAAGCAGGTCCAAATCAATATTCCATTTTTGGACGTCATCCAACAAGTGCCTTCATATGCGAAGTTCTGAAGGATCTGATCACAATTAAGAGAAGAACGAATGTCCCGAAGAAAGCATTTCTAACCGAGCAAGTTAGCTATATCCTTCAGTGCAAGTTGCCCATTAAGTATAAGGACCCTGGGTGTCCTACCATCTCTTGCACGATAGGAGTCAGTTGAATTGAGAAGACTCTTTTAGATCTCGTGGTGAGTGCGAATCTCCTACCCTATTCAGTTTACCTACAATTAGGGTTAGGAGAACAAAAGCCCACGTCCATGACACTTCAATTGGCTGATAGGTCAGTTGAGATACCATAGGGAATCATTAAGGATGTTTTGATCAAGGTGGATAAGTTTTACTTCCCCATGGACTTCAATGTGCTAGACACAAAGCCGGTCATGAATGTTGGAATTCAAATACTGGTGATTCTAGGGCGACCATTCTTAGCTACGGCTAACGCCCTGATTAATTGTAGGACAAGGGTGATGAAGATTTCCTTCGGAAATATGACAGTGGAGCTGAATATCTTTGATATCAGCAAACAAACATTGGAATATGATGAAGTGAGAAATGTATGCTTGATAGAGGAGATTATGGAGGAAACAATGGATGAATCAAGTATTGGGGACCCCCTGAAAATTAGGGTGGCAAAACCACCTTAATTTCTCATGGAAATAGAGCCAACCAATGAACCAAGGATTTCCCCCACATGCTCAGAGTCATGGTCGTTCGGCTCAACCAGCGCAACCTTCTGCATCTTCGTCACAATCATCGCTGGAAGAAACAATGAAGGCATTCATTTAATCGAATAGCCAGACCATATAAGAGCTCAAAAACTCTACCATGGCAAACACCCAAGCGATTGATAAAGTGAAGAATGCCACCATGGTTAACACCCAAGCAATTGCGAAGATGGAAAGTCAGATTGGACAAATATCCAATCACTTGGGTGAAAGAGTAAAGGGGAAGTTACCCAGTCAGCCCGTGCCAAACCCAAAAGGTCAATATATGGCTGGGAATTCCTTAATTCCTGCACACGGGCAAGAACATGTGCATGCGATTGTCACACGGAGGTCAGGGAGACAAGTGGACAATCATGTGGTTGAGCTAGAAAAAGACCCTGTGGGGCAAGAAAGGGAAAAGCGTGGCAACAAAGAGAAGTGAGATGCTGAGCCATCTATAGCCACGCCCATTATTGAGGACCCTCCTAGGTCATTTCTGCCAAAAGAACCTTACCCTGAAAGGTTGCAAGCCCGCAAGAAAGGACGGAAGTTTAAGGACATTCTAGAAGTGTTCAAGCAGGTCCAAATCAATATTCTACTTTTGGAAGCCATCCAACAAGTGCCTTCATATGCGAAGTTCTTGAAGGATCTGATCACAGTTAAGAATGCCCCCGTGGTTAACACCCAAGCAATTGCGAAGATGGAGAGTCAGATTGGATAGATAGCCAATCACTTGGGTGAGAGAGAAAAGGGGAAGTTACACAATCAGCCTGTGTCCAACCCATAAGGTCAATATATGGTTGGCAATTCCTCAAGTCCTGCACACAGGCAAGAACATGTGCAAGCGATTGTTACACTGAGGTCAGGGAGACAAGTGGACAATCAGGTGGTTGAGCAAGAAAAAGACCTTGCAGGCAAGCAAGGGAAAAGCGTGGCAACAAGGAGAAGAGAGATTCCAAGCCATCTACAGCCACGCCCATTATTGAGGACCCTTCTAGGTCATTTGCGCCGAAAGCACCTTACCATGAAAGGTTGCAAGCAACCAAGAAAGGGGGAAGTTTGAGGACATTCTAGAAGTGTTCAAGCAAGTCCAAATCAATATTCCATTTTTGGACACCATCCAACAAGTGCCTCTATATGCGAAGTTCTTGAAGGATCTGATCACAGTTAAGAGAAGAATGAATGTCCCAAAGAAAGCATTTCTGACCGAGCAAGTTAGCTCTATCCGTCAGTGCAAGTTGCCCATTAAGTATATGGACCCTAGGTGTCCTACCATCTCTTGCACGATAGGAGTCAGTCGAATTGAGAAGGCTCCTTTAGAGCTCGGGGCGAGTGTGAATCTCCTACCCTATTCAGTTTACCTACAGTTAGGGTTAGGAGAATTAAAGCCCACGGCCATGACACTTCAATTGGCTGATAGGTGAGTTAAGATACCACAGGGAATCATTGAGGATGTTTTGATCAAGGTGGATAAGTTTTACTTCCCCGTCGACTTCATTGTGCTAGACACAGAGCCGGTCAAAATGTTAGAATTCAAATACCGGTGATTCTACGGCGACCATTCTTAGCTACGGCTAACGCCCTGAATAATTGTAGGATAGGGTTGATGAAGATTTCCTTTGGAAATATGACAGTGGAGCTAAATATCTTTGATATCAGCAAACAACGATTGGAATAGATGAAGTGAGAAATGTATGCTTGATAGAGGAGATTATGGAGGAGACCATGGATGAATCAAGCATTGGGGACCCCCTAGACATTAGGGTGACGAAACCACCCTAATTTCTCATGGAAACAGAGCCAACCAATGAACCAAGGATTACCCGCACATGCTCAGAGTCATGGTAGTTCGGCTCAACCAGTGCAACCTTCTGCATGTTCGTCACAATCATCGCTGGAAGAAACAATGAAGGCATTCATACAATCGAATAGCCAGACCATACAAGAGCTCAAAAACTCTACCATGGCAAACACCCAAGCGATTAATGAAGTGAAGAATGCCACCATGGTTAACTCCCAAGCAATTGCGAAGATGGAGAGTCAGATTGGATAGATAGCCAATCACTTGGGTGAGAGAGAAAAGGGGAAGTTACACAATCAACCCGTGCCCAATCCAAAAGGTCAATATATGGTTGGCAATTCCTCAAGTCCTGCACACAGGCAAGAACATGTGCAAGCAATTGTTACACTGAGGTCAGGGAGACAAGTGGACAATCAGGTGGTTGAGCATGAAAAAGACCCTGCGAGCAAGCAAGGGAAAAGCGTGGCAACAAAGAGAAGAGAGATGCCAAGCCATCTACAGCCACACCCATTATTGAGGACCCTTCTAGGTCATTTGTGCCGAAAGCACCTTACCATGAAAGGTTGCGAGCAGCCAAGAAAGGGGGAAGTTTGAGGACATTCTAGAAGTGTTCAAGCAAGTCCAAATCAATATTCCATTTTTGGACACCATCCAACAAGTACCTTTATATGCGAAGTTCTTGAAGGATCTGATCACAGTTAAGAGAAGAAAGAATGTCCCAAAGAAAGCATTTATGACCGAGCAAGTTAGCTCTATCCTTCAGTGCAAGTTGCCCATTATGTATAAGGACCCTGGGTGTCCTACCATCTCTTGCACGATAGGAGTCAGTCGAATTGAGAAGGCTCTTTTGATCTCGGGGCGAGTGTGAATCTCCTACCCTATTCAGTTTACCTACAATTAGGGTTAAGAGAACTGATGCCCACGTCCATGACACTTCAATTGGCTGATAGGGGAGTTAAGATACCACAGGGAATCATTGAGGATGTTTTGATCAAGGTGGATAAGTTTTACTTCCCCATGGACTTCATTGTGCTAGACACAGAGCCGGTCAAGAATGTTGGAATTCAAATACCGATGATTCTAGGGCGACCATTCTTAGCTACGGCTAACGCCCTGATTAATTGTAGGGCAGCGGTGATGAAGATTTCATTTGGAAATATGATAGTGGAGCTGAATATCTTTGATATTAGCAAACAACCATTGGAATATGATGAAGTGAGAAATGTATGCTTGATAGAGGAGATTATGGAGGAGACAATTGATGAATCAAGCATTAGGGACCCCCTGGAGGCATGCTTTGCTCAGTTTGGAGAGGATTTAGACTTGGATAAGTTGCTTGAGCAAGCAGATGCAATTTTGGAAACTACTCCTTTGGCTAGCAATGAGAAGGAGGAGTTAGCAGTATCTGATCCCCGAAGAAGGAACTTAAGCCTTTACCTGATAACCTTAAGTATAAGTTCATAGGTCCAGCAGATTCTTTGCCTGTGATTATAGCTTCGGACTTGGTTGATGCTCAAGAGGAAAAATTGCTAGAGGTGTTAGGAGAGCACAAGGAAGCTATCGCTTGGACCATTGAGGATATCAAGGGGATCAGTCCTCAGTGGTGATGCACAAGATACATTTAGAGGAGAACGCCAAGCCATCGAGGGAGCCACAGAGAAGGTTAAACCCAGCTATGCAAGAGGTTGTGAAGGCTGAAGTGATTATGTTGTTGGATGTAGGGATCATTTATCCAATCTCGAATAGCAAGTGGGTAAGCCCAATTCATGTTGTGCCAAAGCGGGCTGGATTGAAGGTAGTAAAGAACAAGGATGACGAGTTGGTCCCAACTCGTATTCAGTCAGTATGGAGAGTTTGCATAGACTACCGCAAGCTAAATGCCGCCACAAGGAAGGATCATTTTCCACTTCCATTCATTGATCAGATGGTGGAACGTTTGGCTGGGCACGCATACTATTGCTTCTTTGATGGTTATTTTGGATATAACCAGGTCCCTGTGGACCCCGAAAATCAGGAGAAGATGATGTTTACCTGTCAATTTGGGACTTTCGCCTACCATCGTATGCCCTTTGGGTTATGCAACGCACCCGCTACTTTCTAGCGATGCATGATCAGTATTTTTTCTGACATGGTAGAGCGTTTCTTAGAGATTTTCATGGATGACTTTTTTGTCTTCGGTTCATCCTTTGATGACTGCTTGCACCGCCTGACTTTGATATTAGTACGATGCAAGGAGAAGAACCTAGTGCTCAATTGGGAGAAGTGCCATTTTATGGTAAAGTAAGGTATTGTATTGGGGCACGTCATATCTCAGAGGGGGATTGAGGTTGATAAACCGAAGGTGGATCAGATGTCCAACCATCCACCCCCACGTACAGTGAAAGAGGTTCGCTCTTTTATGGGCCATGTAGGATTCTACAGGCGGTTTATCCAGGACTTTAGCAAGAATGCCGGGCCCTTGTGCAAGTTGTTGGTGAAGGATGCCCCATTTGTATTCGATGAGGATTGCAAGAGAGCATTTGGGGACCTTAAGAGCATTCTGACGTCCACACCCATTATTTATTAACCCAACTAGGGTTTACCTTTGAGATCATGTGTGACGTATCGGGTTATGCCGTTGGAGCTGTTTTAGGGCAGCGTATTGATATACTCCCCCATGTCATTGACTATGTGAGCAGGACTCTGAACGATGCACAACTCAACTACTCCACCACGGAGAAGGAGTTGTTGGCAGTCGTTTTTGCACTAGACAAGTTCAGATCCTATTTGCTAGGATCTAAAGTCATCATCTTTTCGGATCACGCAGCATTGAAGTATCTTTTTTCCAAAAAATATGCTAAATCGCGTCTGATCCGATGGATTTTGCTACTTTAGGAGTTCGACATAGAAATTTGGGACAAGAAGGATTCCGAAAATGTGGTGGCGGATCATTTGTCTAGATTGACTGTGGATTAGACTGAGGACGCCAACCCTATTTCAGAGACTTTCCCAGATGAGCAATTGATGCACATTGCTCACGAGCCCGCACCATGGTTTGCTGACATAGTGAACTATCTTGTCACTGGCCAACTGCCTCAGCAGTGGGGGAGACAAGATAGGTCCAGATTTTTGTCCATAGTGAAACATTTTTTCTGGGATGATCCTTACCTGTTCAAGTATTGTCCCGATCAGATCATTAGGAGGTGTATACCTGAGCATGACCAATCCAATGTCATCTCCTTTTGTCATGATCATGCTTGTGGAGGCCATTTCAGTGCTAAGAAGACCGCTGTCAAGATTTTGCACTGTGAATTCTATTGGCCTACCCTTTTCAAAGACTCCCATGCTTATTGCATATCTTGTGAGCGTTATCAAAAGCTAGGGAGTATCTCTAGGAGGAATATGATGCCCCTCAATCCCATTTTGATTGTTAAGATTTTTGACGTATGGGGCATCGATTTCATGGGACCTTTCCCGAACTCCTTTGGCTATCTATACATCTTGGTTGCTGTGGACTATGTGTCCAAATGGGTGGAGGTGGTTGCATGCAAGACTAATGACCACAGAGTTGTGGTCCAGTTTTTGCGAGACACTATCTTTGCTCGTTGGTATGCCTCGAGCAATTATAAGTGATGGAGGTAAGCATTTTTGCAATCGGATTTTTGAGCAGTTGATGAAGAAGTATTTCATCACACATAAGGTTGCCACCCCATATCACCCACAGACGAGTGGACAGGTTGAAGTTTCCAATCGAGAGATCAAGCATATTTTGGAAAAGACGGTAAACCCCAACAAAAAAGATTGGTCTCTGCAATTGAGTGATGCACTGTGGGCATATAGGACAGCTTTCAAGACCCCGATTGGGATGTCACCCTATCGGCTTGTGTACGGGAAAGCATGCCATCTTCCCGTGGAGTTGGAGCATAGAGCATATTGGGCCATCAAGCAGCTGAACTTCAATCTTTTGAAGGCTGGCTCACAAAAGAAGTTCCAACTCAATGAATTAGAGGAGCTGAGGAATGATGCTTATGATTCTGCGCGGTTGTACAAGGCACAGATGAAGAAGGCTCATGACCAGAGCATTTTGAGACGATCTTTTGAGCCTGGTGAGAAAGTCCTTCTTTACAATTCACGGCTGCATCTTTTCCCAAGCAAGTTGAAATCTCGGTGGATAGGTCCATTTATCATTCGGTCAGTTTTTCCTCATGGGGCCATTGAGATTGAGGATCCTCAGAATCGTAACACCTTCAAGGTGAATGGACAGAGATTAAAACCCTTCTTAGAGTTGAGGAGTAAGGAGATTGAGACGACATTGTTGGAGGATCTGAGTTATTCTGAGTGATTGTCGTCTTTTATGGAGAGTCTGACTGAAGACTTAAAACTTAGCGCTTGTGGGAGGCAACCCTCATTCTTTCCCTTACCATTTTATCTTGTTTGTTTGTTTCTGTTGTGTTTTTCAGGGCAAGTGTCTGCCATTCAAGTTTGGGGGAGCATTCTCCTACGTTACACCCGACTTGCGCCACTCACCTGGTATTGTATCTCTGGACCCATTGGGGACAATGTGTCATTTTAGTTTGGGGGTGGGGTAGACATTTCTCTGTCTTTTTCCTTGATTATTCGTGTTGTTTTGTTAAAAAAAAAAAAAAAAAAAAAAAAATCTGCTATGTTATTGATTAAGCAAGGGTAACACATATTATGTGGTTTGCATGTCATTGGTCTGTTTAGCATTTTGAACACAGCATGTCAATAGGAATTTGAGTCTTTTGATTCATTGTTGGATTAGAGAGATTTCACATGTTCGAGTTTATCACCACGAGCACACTAGCACAGAATCAATGAGGTATAAGATTTGACTTGATTAGGGTGTATTTTGAGATAGGCAAGATGAAGTGTGATGAAACCTTGGCTTGAAAATTAAAAATAAAATAAATAAACAAAATTGTTTTAAAAAAAATCAAATCAGTTTGAGCTTCTCATTGAGTAACCGGACCTCATGCCTCACAAAGCATTTAGTGTTCGCGTAAAAAGATGAGAAACCTAACCTGGTTGGTTGTATGGCTAGTTTGGCTTCATAGCCTAGTTGACTTGTTTAATTAAGCCCTTAGGGATGTTTCTACATCTAGTGCCCTAAAACCATTTGGTTTGGGAGTCTCTGGCCCAACACTCGTTACATGGGTCAATTAGAAAGCTTAAGGAAGTTAAGCATTGCACAGCCTACACAAAAAAAAAAAAAAAAAAAAAAAAAAAAATTAAGCCTTGGTTGTTTCATCTGAGCAAATTCCTATCACTTATAAAGTACACCCAAGTTTGAGAATAAATTGAAGCCTCCGGATTTTATGTTAGTCTCACATTGCACTTATTGGAACATGTGTTTTCTCAAATTTCCATCTTTGAGTTGAATGATTTGTGCTTGTCTTGATGATGTGATTGTGGTGATCACTATGATAAACCTGCTCATAATGTTAAAAACCATGTGTTTGTGTTGAAGTCCTTGTTTATCAAATAACATAGTGCATAAATGTTTGTGGGTATCATTCCTGTTAAACCCTCACGAGACTTCACTCGTCCTCTAGGAATCCCTAGGGGTTTAAAAGGCTTGTTGCATATGCTAAATGCAATCGTCTCTTCCACGACATCGGACATATGTTTCTTGCTTTCATTTTGTTGTTCATTTTGTTTTGCTAAGAGACTAGTAAAATGTAAGTTTGGAGGTATTTGATTAGTGCCAAATATTGCATATTTGGACCCTTTAATTTGCATTTACTAAGCCTTTAGCTTTATTATTTTCTAATGTTTTGGTTAGTTTTGGTGCTTTAGTGATTTGCAGGCTATTAAGAGAAAAATGCCGCTTTAAGGTGATAGTTACAACTCATTCTGGGGCCTAAGACACTTCATGGAGCATTGGTAGCAAATTGGGATCAAGCGATGATTCGCACTCGACGAGTTCCACTAAAAAGGTCATATCTTGAGTTGTATAGCTCAGATTAAGGTGATCTTACTGTCATTGGAAAGCTAACTCAAGTATCTATAAAGTCATATTTCACAAGAGTAGGCTAATTCCAACTAGAAGTGCGCTCGAGCGCACATTTAGTGCGATCGAGCGCACTCGCGCCTTGCGCAGCAACATACATGTTGCACGAGTGCAATCGAGCGTACCTAGAGTGCGATTGAGCGCACTTGGCCGACCTGGCAGTGCTAAAACCCTTAAATTAGCTTATAAATATCATTATTTTCCATTGTAAACGTGCGGAGACGAGCCGGGGGCACCGTACTTTGTTAAAATTCGTGTTTTTTGGGTTTTTGGAGCGTTTGCTTCATTTTTTCCATTGTAA